>NC_139920.1:26107717-26112717 GCF_963514095.1 Eutrigla gurnardus | reverse complement strand
TACACAGAAAGAGGTAAAGATGCAAACCCGACTCGTATCCTGTGACTGGTCATAAGAGTATTTGTAAGAACGTTGTATTTGGCTTTGATTCCTGTCGTATTTGTTACTCACGTCTCCTCACGTTTCGGATCCCCATCAGTTGTGATTGTCTGCCCCGCCCTGATTAGTTTCACCTGTCCCTCGTTAGTCCTTCCCTGCTCCCATCTGCACACCTGCTCTGAATCTGCCTCGTTAGTTCCTCCCAGCCAATCAGTGCCTTCCCTGTTCTGGTTCTGTTCATTCACCTGAGCTCGTCCTCCCATCTCTTCATCTGAGTGCTTTGCATTGGTTTTCAGTTAGTTTTTGTTGGATTCTTGGTTTTTGTTAAGTGATGTTCAGCCAAGTGAGTGCAAAGAGTGCTGTAATCCATTTTATATTGAAGACATGGGTCAAAATACCCAAAAGGAACCAAAGCCAAGGCTCAAATATTAAACTTGAGGGCCATTCTCCTGCTTTAACATGTAAGACACAAACTATTTCGATTCCTGAAATGGATTAAATCACTTGTGCACTTTTTCTCCGAGCGTTTGTTATTCACAGGCTCACAAAAAGTAACCAAACCACAGCAATTATTTCTGGGCGGTATTTGACAAGCTCCAAAGACCTTGAGACCTAAGAATATAAAATCTAGTGTTCGCTGGCTCTGCGGCGCCCTGTGCAATAAAGTGGGCATGTCATGAAAAATAATGGTGATAAAAATATAATAATAAAAAAAAGGTCTAAAATGCACCCACTCGCAGTGCGAATGTATTTGTGCATTTTATTTCATGACTTTCCAAGCTCTCCACCCCCTTCCTGTAATGAAGAACCTCGGGGGGGCGACTCAAAGGGAAAAAGAGTCCTGAAACACATTTGTCGCTTCCGGCCATCTAACTGATGCTGGCAGCAACAGAAACCACCTTTCTTTCCTTTACCTCCAACAGAGTCCACCCTGTGATATCTGACCATCATTTCCACCCCCTCCCCTGCTGTCACTCGCTTCCTCTTTTTGAAATCGTCACCCCGCCCTCCTCCTTTCTATAAAAAGAGAGCAAAAGAGCAGCTGACATGTCCGATCCAACCCTATAATTCACCTTGAAAGACCTCCCGCTGCTGTCGCGATGGCACGCAGTGCGACGGGGGGAGACCCGGTGGTGAGGTGAGAGGATGGCAGGTGAGAGATGACTTAAAGATAGCACAGTGAACGGGCGGAGAGGGGTGGAGGCGGGGACGGAGAGAAACGACAGAAGCAGGAAGGAGGAGAAGAATTGTAATCCTTATGATTCACGTCTGCATTCGGCTACCTGGGGAGCACAGGGACACCGGTAGCATCAATCACACACATCCGGAGGAGAGAGGGAGAGCAAAAGAGGGGAGAGAAAAAAAAAGATGAGATTCAGGGAGGGTGGATATGGAAATGTCAGCACTCTTAAAAGTCAGAAGACAGCACTTTCCTTCCATCAAGCAGCCGTTCTGTCAAGTCCGCCGGGGACAGAGCAGAGCGCCAGCCAGTCAACCGGCCCACGTCGAAGGCCATATATATTACATGCCCTGCCCACACAACGCTCGCTCAAAATCAAGGTGGCAGTCGGCTTAGAGTCAGCATTAAAAAACAAAAAAAAAGGCTGAAACTTTGTTGTAGATGGTAAAAAAAAAAGAAATGACCTGAGACGCCAGAGCAGGATGTGAAACAATGCTTTTCAGTCAACGATGCAAACTTGTAACCCCCAATATCAGGGCGCGGTGGCCGGTTAATCCGGGTTCCACCTTTTTTTTTTAAAAAGAAAAGAATTGGAGCTTAAAAAAAAACAACTCCACAATGTCAAAAGTGCTGATTCAAACAGTGAAGCTGAAATAAGTTGGCTCAGCAGGGATCTGCTGACTGCTCTCATCCCCACCGACGATTGAAGCCACCAGCTGGGCTCCTGAGCAGGGATTAAACACAGGAGAAAAGTCACCACAAAGACACGGGGGATGTATCACCTTGCTGGAGTGAAGGTAGTCTGTTCTGCTGATTTGATTACTGAGCTTACAGTGAGGTAGAGAGAGAGAGAGGGGCAGACCAGACGAATCTAGGGCAGAAGAAAGGAGAGCTTATCTGCTTCGTGGTCCATCAGTAGATTCCATTCCCATGAGGGAGCTGGCCCCTCTAGTGTTTCCAGGCGGGTTAATAGGCTCGTGCCGGGAGCCGCTCTGGGGGTCCAGGGGGGGGCTATCTGGAGCTGAGACAATAAATCCCCTCACAATTATGAGGTTGACGAATATTTGACGGCCGATCTTCAAGCGCGCTACGTCTCGTGAGGATCGCCTCCCTCGTACTTGTCGAGCTCGAAGACCCCGCGATGACTCACACGAGTCGTTTTTTACCCCCTTCCTCCTGCTGTGAAGTGTTCCCGGGAGCAAATGGAGGGTTTATGAACCTCGATGTCGCCACATTACACGGCGCCAAATTGAATCCCGCTCAGTGTGACATCGCTATTATTGCAGGGTTGATACGGCGAGGGTGCCACAAATGTGCAAGTGATTTCTCGTTCGGTGTGAAAAACGTAATTTAAGAACTGAACCGTGCTGAAGTTTATATTGTGGCAAAGACACTTTGGTGACTTTTAGTTCATCTGCTGCTTTCAAACGAGAGCAATTAAATTAAAAAGCACCACGTTGGTGAGCAATGGAGGAATCAATAACATGAGCTATGGAGCCTAATAACAGAAAGGGAGACACGGTGAGGCGGCTGGAGAACCTGATTCACTAACGTGCCACCGTGTAACACAGTCTATCCGGACCCGGGTGTTAGGAGGGCTTTGTGGGTAAACCCGCTCCGGTTTTCTCTTTCCTCTCCGCCTCTCCTCCTGTTACAGGTCATTACATGGTGATTCTGATGATGAGCCTCCTGCCGATCGGCGTTACCGTGGCGTGCCGTTCATTTATCACAAGCGGTAAACTGAGAGTTGCCAATAAAGTAAAGTAGCCACAGACGGCCGCGCGTTCTAATTGATCAACCCGCTTAATTTACAGTTTTCCCCATTTGCTTTACTTCAGTGTGTCACATTATACATTATGTTCTATATCAGCTCTCCAGTCAAGTTTTGATGTTCTTTGATATTATTATTATAGATTCCCTTGACTGTAAATATAATAGATGATGATTGCACTATGCATTAGGGGTGGGTAAAAATACCGATATGGCAATATATCGCAATATTTTGCCGCCCAATACAATATCGATTTTTCAACTCTAAAGATCGATTTTTTTTTTTTTAAAGATTGATGTTTAGACGCGTTGTGAATGCAGTACTTTATCCTTTTTCATGTTATTTTCAATATTTATTTCAGTGAATTTCATGGGAATTAATAAAATGGAGAGGCTGTTTTGAATGAAATAGATTTGACTCTGATAAATATCATGTGATGTACATATACAGGTACTTGTGTTTTCATCTTTATTTATATCGCAATATCGTGGTATCATGATATGTATCGTATTGTGACCAAAGTATCGTGATACGTATCGTATCGTGAGGTTCTTGCCAGTACTCACCCCTACTGTTTTATTGTTGTTTTATTTATTGTTGTCTCGCAAGCTGTCTTTTCAAAGTATTTTTGTACTATTTATCTATATTTATGCTTAGATGTTACATTGTTTGACATTCTGTGGACAGAAAACGAAGAATTTAATTGAAAATGAAAGTTATCTTTTACGATGCAGCTTTCAAGCTTTCATTAAAACTCCTACGACTTTCCATTTAAGACGAGCGCTCTCCACCAGGTCTAACGTGTCCCCTCACATTTTAATCCGAAAACCTCAAACTGGTCCAAGAACAGCACCCGTCCTCTACCCTCTGCCGAACGACCTCAATCCAGATTCCAGATACCAAAAACTCTGCTCATTACTGCTAACAAGGAGCTTTTAATTATTCAGCACTTGTCACTGTAACATGAGACGATACGGATGGAAGAAGCCCGGACGCCTGGCACAGATTTCAGAGTCCTGGTGGGTCAATGACGAGCCCCCGAGCCCCACCTCCGTGACCAGGAGCTGGATCACATCACACAATAACCTATAGGAGCTGATAACAGATAGTGTCAACGCGGTGCCTCGGTGTATTTTCCTATCGGCATCAACTGTGAACCTGGAAGAGCTAATGGAATTCAAAATGCATCATGTGAGGAAATTAGATTTTCAGTGAGTGACAGTTTTAAATTGAATTGGAGCATGTTCTGCTATATAGCTGCTGGATGTGTGCATGCGTTCCGTCCTAATGACCTATAGGAGTTCATCCACACCCCGTCTCAGCAGGGTAATCCAATCCCATCTGCTGCAGGTAGGTTGCTCTGGGCTGAAAGGAGGGGGGGGGGGGGGACAAGGAATTCTGTCTTGCCACACAAGCATCGTAATGTAATTTCATGGCACATTGGTCCATGATGTGGTAACCCGGTCCTTTCAAATAAGGAATAAAGGACTCTGAGTGGCTGTTCAAGTGATATTCTCTGTTTCTGAGCAGACAAAAATCACCATAACGTCATCACACACATTTGCAACAGGTCAATCAATTGCACATTTTGTCCTTGTCTTCTCCTGTCTGCTGCTATTTCATTTGCTCTTATTTGGTCTCTCTCCTGTTTGTGTCCAAACCAACATCACATGCATGCTGCTGGTGCTGCGTCCTGGTAATACGCGCACACTGGTTTTGCCATTAAGTTGCAAACAGACTGCAGTCTGAGATCTGCAGCGTCTGCAACGCTAACTTCCAAAGTTTGACACCCGAAAACAAACGGAATGGATGCGCTTCATCTACAACACAGACGTGCAAGTCATTCTCCACAGTGTTGCGCATCGTAGTCTCTTATGAATCCAGCAACGATCTCTAGCTTTAACAGTTAGGATTGTTTGTTTTTTTACATCCAGCGTTTATAATCAGTTTCAGAATGAATAATATCACACAGACCTGTTCACGTGTTCCCGCGGAGTCCGAACAGCCGCA
>NC_139920.1:25830217-26102717 GCF_963514095.1 Eutrigla gurnardus | reverse complement strand
CATGCTACAGAGGTCAGCTAAGCTACATTTCCCTCACTATTCACCTCCAGATTATTTCATTTTCAAACTTTTGGTCTTCACTCCTAAAGGACAATTTATCTGTTTTTTTCGTAGCACCCTCTGGAGCCACAAAAGCCTGACAACACATAATAAATCTAGACCAGGGGCAGTGATGTTGTTAGGCCTATTTAAGGGGGGCTGGAGCTACCTTAAATTGTCCTCAATTTATTTTATTTATTTATTTTATTTTGGAAAAACACATTTAAAAAAAAAATGTTGAGTCTTTATTTTCAGACTAATCTCATACTGATGAATAGGGCATACATAGGGTTTTAGGATTATAGCATCACAGTAGAAAGAATATACTTTAGAAAGAGCCTTTAGAAAGCCTATTTTTTAGATATTTTTTATTAGATTTCTTTTTACAGACACTGTATCCTAATTTTGCTGGAATAACTACAGAATTAATACATACAAAATACAGTTATTTGGTTATGTTCATATTTATGTGTACCTTTAAAACCAGTCTTGATTTATTCTACTATATACTTTATGAGGAAAATTACACTCTCATTGAACCAACCTACAGTACGGTAATTAAAGTACATTCTTTAGACCTGCACCTTATCTAATGGAGAGAGGAATTATATACGGTATCACTTTAAGACACATTTACATAATCAGGGCCCGTTCTAAGCATGCAGCTTTAATGTGACTGTGTTAACATGACAGTAACTTGTTATAGCTTGACTTCTTCACTGGTGTCGTTCTAATTCTAAACAGATACAAGCACAAAGATTGTCTTTAAATCCTAGTGACGTCCCCGACCAGGGGAATAGACTTTGCTGCATTATGGGTGGCGTTCCACTTTAAGTGTCACAACTGCCGATCACTACACTGAGGCCGTCCATCACTCCCCATTCACCCAGCATGATGGGTAAATTAGTATTTAATGAAAAATTGGCTCAACCCCTGACCTTGGTAAGAGCATTCTGAGGATTAATATTCAGCCTCCAGCAGGAGCGTGGTTAAATGCCCGGTCTTAGATATTCATAAAAGCTTTAATTATGCATGTATGCTCAGCTCTAGTAAACAGTCCTTGAATAGAGTGAGAAAACAAGTTCCCAGCTAAAGGACCTTTTTATCTTCTGAGCCCGGGGGGGACATTTATTACTCCAAAACGTAACGCGAAATGATCGATGATCATTTGATGTAAGCGTTGGAAACTAAGTGTAAAGCTGTAAAGGTCTGATCACGATGAAGAAGTAGACAGAGATTGGAGGGAGTTTGTCAGGCCGGGCTGCCAAAATCATTTTCTGCTGCTGATCAGGGTGTATTTTCTCCTTCTCTCTGGGAACAAGAAAGAGAGAGAGAGAGAGGGGGGAGACAGAGGAGAGAACACTGAATTAAATTAAAATGAGAGGACACTTAGTTCAGATAACAGAGTCTGATGGAGCCAGTTGACTGATGATGCACCGTTTCAAATTTTCTCCACACGATTAGCATCGCCGGAGGATTCATTCTGGCTACAGCTGAGGTGATTGATCATCCCTGTAAATTAATGAAACAAATAGTAAATATATTAATAACGAATGAGGGATAAGCCTTGCCAGAAAGGCAACCAGCCACGCTGCTGCAATGCATCACTTTCAAATTTTGTCATTTGCATTTATTTATTTATTTTTGTTTTAAAGATGGTATATTACACACGGCTGACTCTTTTCAACACTTACTGTATTTGATCAAGGGGGGGGGGGACCGGCTCAGGACTCCAGAGTCCATGTGTCCTGTTAAAGCCTTCACGTCAAAGCCAATAAGTCAATATCATCCTTCTACCTGTGATTAAATAGATGAGGCCAAGGATCGATCTCCTCTGATCCATGTGACACCTCGAGATGTGGAAGGTAAACTAACCCCCCCTCCCTCATACCGCGGCTGAGTCATTGACCCATTGAGCCTTCCTGCCAATCGGCCGATGGATGCCCCACTGACACCGGAGCGTCTATATATTCCCCAGCCGGCACACAGAGATAGACTGGCCAGGAAAAAGGCCAGCGTTGCATCACCGCCAGAGCAGCTCGGGCATCCAGCAAGTCCACTCACTCGGTCACCGTGGCGATACATCAGCACAGTGGGAAAGCAATTACTGGACCGAGCATGTGATGACAGCTCACTAATGAAAATGGAAATTTTGTATGTGATTATGACCATTTTCTCAAAATGAAGAAAATCGTGGAATGTGAGAACATGAATAATGACAAAAATATTTTTTGGTCGTATGGCAATTATGGAATTGCCAGATTCTGTCACTCAAGGTTATTTCATATGATTGATAAATGATTAATCCTGTTTTACAAATAATTGATTCGATTTCAGACTGTTTCCTACTTGGAGTTTGAAAGAACTTCCCTATAAACTGTTCACCTCTGCTCTTGCCGTCTGACTGATCATGCTGGGGGTGTTGAGCTCCAGCACGATGCCTTCGGGTGATTTACAGCAAGCGGGGGACAAAAGCTGCACAGCATTAATCCCACCTTAAGTGCAAAATTCTAGCACTAAACTAACCTGTACGCAGGAGATGTTTATATTTATATATGGATGGTGAATTAACTTTGTAGGGGTTTGAAAAATGGAGACTCATATTAGCTCCAGTGTGAATAGTTTGTGGTACATCATCAGTTGAGTCAAGAGACTACGATTTAAAACCTGCTCCTTTCTGAGAAAGGATTGTCGTTTCAATAGAAGTAACATTTTGTTGGCACCTGAAGTATTAATGGTGCATGGTGGGAAACTGAATGAGATGTCATTCAGAGATTTGTGGGTAAAACGTGGGCTAACTTTCTGAGGGGTTAAGCTAACACTAACCCTATGGACATCACTATCCTACAGGGACTCATTATAAATTCAAAATTGCCTCTGCTCTCTTCATCAGGTAGAAGATGGGTTGGGGGGGCAGTTTTGATATTTTTGTCAGGGATTTCATTTCCTCACTTTACATATTTTATCAAAAACTCTCTCCCCCACTTCCTTAATCCTCCCCTTCTACCTCTCCCTCCTTCTTTCCTGCTGTCTGCTGCCTGCTATCCATCACGTAATCTGACTTTAATATGCTACACGGAGGAATATAAGCCATTCATCACAGTGTGGTGAGGCCCAAGACACTGCCATGCTGCACGTTTCACAGGCCAGCAGGCCTCGGCAGTGGAATGGGCTGCAGAGCTGCTAATGCCTCTATTTATTCCACCGGGCAAGCCCGATACAATCTGTCACTCCAGGCCTGAAGAAACATTTCTATTCTGTGTATTCAACACATTTTTACATATCGAATGTCCATCCATTTTAGTAAGGAAGGAAGTTCCAAAATAAACCAAAAACATGGATTGATATTCATATTATTTCACTTTCACTTTTCAAATTTCAATACATTTTAACTGTCATTCTATGTTTGACATGCATCAAATAACATCATCACTGGGAACAAAGCAAGGCGATGCTCAGATACAGGCGCTGTCAGTCACAGCAGCCAGACGGCAGCGAAATGAGACAGCTGTCTTTCACAATGTGGCTCCACAGTGCATGTTTCCAGAGAAACATAATTACATTTTCAAAATGGAATTATGGATTACATACCTCAAACCAGGATGGAACCGGTAGGAATTTATTGGGGGGGAATATTCCCAGCACGAATGACAGGTGAATTTTGACGAATTAAACCACATGTTGTTCCACTTCAAACTCGAAAATCCTTCACGGGTCAAGTTGCTCAAGATTGCACACAAGAATTCATTTTCAGTGAAAGTTTCTTACCATCCAGGTTCATCAGTATCTTCTGGAACACATGAAATGTGTATTTTTTTGCTACCTGCGGGTAGATCAAGTTCAGTCCAAACTGCATCAGCACCTCCAACACCTCAATCACCTCTCATCCCCCCCTCGGGCTCTTCTTCAGGCTCTGACATCGAGGTCACGTGGTGGAGAGAGCAATCTCCCTCTCCGGCTTCGTCCTTGTTGACAGTGAGGGAGATGTTAGCATGCTCACATTAGCATGTAGCTCAAAGTAGACTGCTACTGTGCCAAAGTGCAGACTCTTGTTGAACAATGCACATCTTTAGGGTTAAATACACATTAACTTACTCTCAGTGATGACCCCAATGTCATACATGATGGTGACTCAATCAGCAGACCCAGCAGAGTCCTTGTTGACAGTGAGGGAGAAGTTAGCATGCTAGCATGTAGCTCAAAGTAGACTGTGCCTAAGTGCAGACTCTTGTTGAGCAATGCACATCTTTAGGGTTAAATACACATGAACTTACTCCCAGTGATGACCCCAATGTCATACATGGTGGTGAATCAATCAGCAGACCCAGCAGAGTCCTTGTTGACAGTGAGGGAGATGTTAGCATGCTAGCATGTAGCTCAAAGTAGACTGTGCCTAAGTGCAGACTCTTGTTGAGCAATGCACATCTTTAGGGTTAAATACACATGAACTTACTCCCAGTGATGACCCCAATGTCATACATGGTGGTGAATCAATCAGCAGACCCAGCAGAGTCCTCGCCGCTGGCAGAAAGTATAGCGTGGAGGATCACAGGGAAACTGAGTCTGTGGGGAAAAGGAACTCATATTATCAAATACCATTCACGCATGGTTTTTAAATGACTGCAATTATTCTTTGAAGCACGATTAGCCCGCATAGGACTCCCCTGGGACCCGTGTGCTGGATTAACTACGTCGGCCTGACACTTTTTGTAATTTGACAGGGGATTGCATGGAAACACTGCGAGCCGGAAAGGAACACACACGTTACAGTATATTGATGTGACTTTAGTTGCGATGTTCGGCGTGATAAATCTTCAACCGATACAGGCGAGTGATTAAAGTGAAGCACGCACGGCCGTGCAATAAAGACAGCCATATGAAGAAAGACCAGAAACAGACCTTTTTGGGCTAATTAGCCGTGCTGCGCCGTGATTTATCGCAGGTCATCCAGGTCCCCAATCCTCACATTATCTAACATGGCTAATCCTCAGTGAGGAATGTTGCTGATTAAGTGGACATGTGGGAACGTACTTGATGAGTGGGCTCGGAGTCATCCAGACAGGTGACCTCTCTGAACTTACAGATAAACTGCATCATGCATGAGGTTTCTCTGCAGGCTTTTTTTTTTCATTCCTCCTTGTTGTAGATGCCCTTACCTTTCCCCGCTTTCTCCTCTCGTTCACGCTCCACCTTCTCCCTCCAGCAGTAAATCACCTTCCCCCTGTCTGCCTCCGACCCTGACCTTGATAACTATTGACGAGACGACAGAACTCTTTATTCACACAACCTCATCTGCCCGTCACGCCGCGGGAGAGAGAAAAGCAACCGCAGTGTTTGGAGAGTGAAGGAAGAGTTTTGTACTGCATATATCATCTACCATCACATATAGGTTAAAAGGTCAGCTGGACTAGTAGACGGTAGAAGGGATGACTCCCTCCTAACTGCTTTCTGTCTAGTACGCCTATCTTTTGATATCTTCTATATAACCCTCTATTTCAGAGATCTTCAACGGGGGGTCTGCAGAGTTACCGCAGGGGGTCGACAAAATTATTTCATCCCACACTTTGATATTAAATTAAAAATGTCCAAAAATACACATTAACATTAATGAGAAAATCTAAATGTTAATTATTGTGTTAATGTGAAATCGTGGTGTAGAAATGCCAATATAGAACTCCAAAATATATGATGAATCTGTCAACAATTATTATTTTAATGGCTTAGCATTGTAATATATATATCATACCTTTATACACGGTTTAATAAGCAACACAATTGTATTGTATGAGGGGAAAAACTTTGAAGACCTCTCCTATTCCACTAATGAACAAAAAGAAGAGCATCCTCTTTTTTTCAGTGATTATCAGTCTGTAATTTCTAGTTTGCAAATGCACAATTCCACCAGCTAACATTCCTCCGTCTCGTAGGGGGAAGTTAATCTAATCGGTCTTCCGTCTTCATTAGAGGTATTGAAAGGTTGTGGAGACCAGCAGGGCAGTACCTGTAGACCTCAGCCCCGGTCTGATTTACGCCTATAGATTAGCTGTCTCTGGAGGTGAGGCTATCTGTCACAGTGTCTGACCACGGGAACCTTTAAAAGAAAAAGAGTGGGGGGTGTAAAAGAAAAACATGAGTCACGCTGCTCGCTGAAAATGAGTCATTCTGTTCTGCTTCCTTGAGAACTCTTGCTAACATACTTCCACTTGTTGATGCGACCACTTCCATTTGACTTGTGTGATGATTTGCTGCGTTATTCCCCCTCAGAGGGCCAACAAGCTGCTCGTTCTCCATGTTTTGGAGGTGATCCATTTCTCCAGACTCGCCCTCCGTGTTCTTTTAATGGCTGCACGACTTAAGGAGCCATGTGCGTCTGCTGAGAGCAGCCTGTATTTACAGCTCTGCCCGTCTATACCGGAGGCTAACACGGACACTTAATCGTATGACACATCAGACCTCTGAGCAGAACCGGCCCACGCAGCCGGGCTGGAAGGAGGAGACGCGCCGGCTGATCAATAGAAACAGCATTTGCTTTTCCATTGTTTTTCCTCCTCTCAGCAGAACTGCCCATTCTCATAAAGAATCTGCTGCGTGCAATTAGGGTGGGCTCGCTGACGGTGTCTGGGGCGGACGGGGGATTTGATTTCGAAAACGAGGGGGGAGGGAGAGAGGTGATAATGGAATTGAAACGGTTAGAAACTGGCTAATGCATGAGATTCAACAGGATGGGAAAGCATGAAAAATGATCAGAACCAAAAAGATTCAGGTAGTAGTGGGTGGGAAGATGGATACTGTGAAAAAAACAGCGCACTTTGAATGATAAACGAGCTCAGATGGAGGAATATTGACAGTGAAATGTGTGTTTGTGTTTGATTATGAGTGATGTACTGGTGTGCATTCAATTAAATAAAATCAAACTTTGCCTAATGATGATACACAGTCGGATATATTTCCATCTAAGTATCATTTATTCATTATTTCCAATCAACGCGTTGGTGATTTGGACTGCTTTCATTGCTTTATCAGAAGCCTAGATAGCAGATTAGGTTTCCTGCTGAGGTTAATGCTTAATTATAGGGAAAAAAAACCCTTGAATCTGTCAACAATAAAATCAACATCATTACTCTGAATGAGAAAGAGGGCGATTCTGTTGGTTGTGGGGGAGATGGCGGTCAGATGGCATCAGCAGGAGAAACAGCATGCGGTGCACTACACGTGCAGTTAATTGAGTTATAAAGGACATGCTGATTAGTGATTGGCAGGGAGTCTGTTACTTTTAAATATATGAGAGGATGGGAGCCAAGAAGTAGTCTCACTTAATCAACTTCGGCTATGTTTTCTAGTTTCACGCCAAGAGTGAACTTGAATTTTAACTGAGCAAAAGAGAGATGGAGAAATTAAAATCTGCTTCTATATTTCATTATTTATATTACATTACATACATTATATTGTTTAGGTTGGTGATAATTGCAGATCAGATGCTGATTTACTTATCTGAATAATGTGAAATAATACTTTACTACCAATAATCACTGAACTGGCAGCCGAAGAGGAGAAAAAGGGGAACTTCACTTAAAACCTTAACATGGCCTGTTTTGAGTTGTAACCTAATCGGGGAGGACTGGAGTCTTATTTTGACATGAACTTTGTCAAATTCTCTTTGGAACGTCATAAAGTCAGAAGGATCACTCACTTTTGGTTGCACTTAACAAGCTGAAGGAAACACAGAGCAAACAGGGCCATGTGTTCTGCTCCCAGGTCTAAGTGGTCGAGGGTAGATTAGGTTCACCTGTGTCTTTGCTGGTTTGTGATCAAAGGTTGTGATCGAGCACACATTAACGCTCATCATAACGATCATTTTTGAGTCAATTGTCACCATCTGTATTCATTTACGTGAGATGGAGAAGTCTTCATGTGGTGGATCTAGTTCTACACTCATCCTTAAGGCATGTCAGTCAATACAGACCCATCAAAATAGTGGTGTCGTAGATAGATATGAATATAATTGATTAGGTGTAGATAATTAATGTTCTTGTATTTTGTATTTTGCATCTGCTACAGATGCTTTTGTTATTTGCACCCCTATTTATCCCCTTTTGCTGTTACCCTGTAAATGTCCCCACTGTGGGATAATAAAGGATTATCTTATATTATCTCGAAATGAAACAATATCAGTGGTCAGGTTCAGGAGAGATTCCATAACGATCATATCCAATTACCGACATTTTGTCTGCATACCTTTTCCTTTTTTCTTTTTGCTATCTAGGTGAGAATTACGTGACCTTGCACGAACACAAAAACACACCTTCACACATGATCGCCACAGGAAATGTCACTCTCCTTCTAATGAAAGCGTTCCATTGTGGGAGTAAAGTGTGTTTCCTGTCCTGGAACCACCCGTCTGCCTGTACGCAGAGCGTGATCCAGCCAGAGAGACAGTTTATCACGCACGCAGACACGCGGAGCCTCGTCTGATGCCGTCGCGCTGTGAGAGCCATCGTCCCACGTTTCCACGGTAATGTCGGGCCCGGGGGTCCCGGCACGTCCTCCACGTCTCTGGACGTGCACGGTGGGGTGAGACGGGGGATTGGTTAGAGCACTCTGCCCATTACTGCTGTGCCACTCATTTCCTGTCTGTCTGTCTGTCTGTCTGTCTGTCTGTCTGCCATCATCTCCCTTTTTCTGTCTCTTCTCACTGACCACGCTTCTCCGTCTCCGTCCTGTCTTATCTTATGGGACTGGAGCAATATATGAAAATGAGACACGGATATATTGACCACTGACTTTCACAGGAAGACACAGAGGCTGCTCAATATGAGGTGTTAGAGTTGCAATAAAGGCTTTATGAAAAGATGAAGAGGATAAACTCTAAAAGAAGAATTTAATTTTAATGTGAGGCAATATCCCCAAACAAAAGCTGCTTGATAAAAAAAACAAAAAAACAAGGAATTGTTCAATCACAGCAAAAGATGATTTTGGTTGGTCCGTCTAAAGATAAAGGACACGTTGTCTAGCCGTGCAGATCAGATTTTTGCCTCCACGTCGATCAGGGGTAAATAAAACTACACCCGAGCTCCCCGAGACACACATGGCTGTCCTGTATAATCCGTCTCCCACCGGGGGACCCTGCTGACCTTTACCCGTTCCACAGTCTCACCGCCTGCATGAATATGAGCGTGTGCTCTCTCTCCCATGTCCCCATGAGGTGACATGTTGGCACAGTGCCCCACTGAGGGCGCACACACACACACACACACACACACACAGTTGGAGCTCTTTCCAAAAGACTTACTGAGCATCGGGCACATCACAGATGTGCTGCAGCAGCCACTTCAGATCAACTAAGAATAATGTCATGTTGCATTAAGCCCATCTGTAAACGCCTGATGCATAAAATCGTGTTGTTTTTTTTCTCGGACTATGATGGGTACTGCTTCTACTATTCACTGTAATACAGGAAGATACAGGAAAGGAGTCTGTTCTGTATGAGTGTTTAATACGATGGAACGAGGAAAAGGCTGGTTAAATCACCAGTAAGGAGACTGGGAGCTCAAGGACAGAGTAGTTAATGGGGCAGCATCAGACAGATGAAAGGGAAAAGGGGCGGACGTTAAAGAACAGCTGATGGGCGAACACATGACAAGCTGAATAATAATAACTATAATGTGGTGGTGAACTCAACAGCAGTCAGTCAATGATATGTGCCCTCTTGCTTTTTCGTTTCCTTTACAGTTGTAAGGTTTTAAAAAAAAGGCACCTGGCAATGCTGTTAAGATTCTAAAGTGTTTTACGTGTCGTTTCCATATCGATGATGTTTTTACGACGTGTGGTTTTTCTTTCCTTCCTTCAGCTTCCAACCTGGATCCCAGACCAGCGGCGGGATGTCAGCACTCAGCCGTCAAGTGAGAGAGTCTATGCGACACTTCTGCCCTACTTCCTTGGGACTTGACCTGGCACCACTTGTGGTGTGTGTGTGTGTGTGTGTGTGTGTGTGTGTGTGTGTGTGTGTGTGGTGCCTCTATTGGCCAGCTGTATGCCCGATACCTCCTTTGCTCTTTCAGACAGTGACCTTTGTATTCTGTGTGTGTGAGTCACAAAAACGTTATGAACCCATGCGTACATGTGTGTGTCCTTACAACTCTACAAGAAATGTGCGCTAGCGAATGCTAAAGTTTTACAGTTACATCTCATATTGAGGTTAGGCATTAGAATTAATTTTAAGGTTAAGCTCAAATCTGCTTTATTTGATTATTTGGGAGAGTGGTGATACACATTCTGTTCATATTTCATCTCATTAAGATATACTTTACTTTACGACCACTCATTTTCCAATCCATGGCTTTGCAGTATTGATTGATTCCCGACATTCCAAGCATCATGACCTTTTTGGTCTAATGACATTTTAATTTTTTTTTTTTTTTTTATAAATACATTTAAATTTACATAACACACAGCTTTTTACATCTCAGGCTTAAGTGTTTGAATGCACCAATGAATAGATGAAAACAGCTCCTAATTAAACTGTACCAACAGGGAATAGTACTTGTAACCCCAACAAAAGCTAAAGGTGACTATTATTGTGGTGGATCCTCCAGGGTGGCCCCTCTGAATACCTGAGAACTGTGTGTGTGATTGAGCGTGGCGGGGGGTGCATCCTGAGCGATGAGCGCTGCATTGGGGGGAACTGCAACCTCAGCACAACTCTGCAAGTGAGGGGATCAATCATCCGGGACAGCCTTGGAACATTGGAGCTGCTGGTGTACATGTACAGGGAGACGTGCAGCACGCATGCAGGCACACGCCAACATGCGTGTTGTTAAAACCACCCACTCACCTTCTCACCCAAGGCAGCTGTAATCAATCCTGCTGGGTGTGAGCCGGCGTCGCCTTGCATCCCACCATCTGTCCCGACTGACGCCACAGACGATGGACGGCTGCTGTCGTGTGATCTGCACCCTCTCCTCTGCACCCAACATGGGAAGCACCTGCATGAAGCACAGAGACACTCCGGAGGGATCCGGCCCAGATTTAATTTGCCCTTTTAAGAACGTGGCATTATCAAACGGAGCGAACCAAGCGGGCATAATAAAGTTCACATTTTAATAGAGGTGGTGAAATCTTACAAAAAGGGGGAAAAAGAAGAAAAAAGTGCAGTTAAAGAATTTCCTGTTGGGTTGAGAAGAGAATGAGTCAATGTGATGCAGCTTTGTTTGTCCACACTCTCTGACCTTTGTCTCTGAGGTCAACGGTCTGGTTGACGACACAGAACTAACATTAAATCTGTATGTAATTATTGTAATAAAGGTCTAATTGTCCATGTCAATAAAGCTATTCACACTAAGATGTTGCAGTGGAATATGTTTGCCCACAGTCACGATTTCACAAAGCTGAGACGCGATCGCTGAGACGTCATTTAACCTTTGCACCCGCCGTAGTTGTATTAGTCCAAGAGAGGAGGTTTGGGTTGTGGACTGTAGGACACATGGCTCCGGTGAGCAGGGTAATAACATGGCACATTGAACACATGTAGCACAGATTTATAACCCTCCGCAACAATGAATGTCACAACATGCCAGTAGTGTTGATGTCGGGACTGAAAGCTGAAGGTAATGTTCCCCCGGGACCAAGGAAGCAGTCAAAATAACCACGTTTACTTGGAACTCACAGCATCCGGTTTGCAAAAAGGCTGCTCTGGAATTTTAACTGTAAAAATGTGCTCGGGGAAAGCATTTTCACACACTGAAATCCCACTCCCGGATTTAAAAGAAATGATGTGATATCCTCCAGATCAGAAGAGTAGAAGGTTAAAAATACTTGATAGAAATTAGATTTTTTTTTGTTTGCTAGTGTGAAAAACAGGGGTCATCTTTATTTTTCATAATAAATATAGACTCTCACATTTTAACAATTACATTGGACAATTTTTTACACAATCAAGGATCTATAGGGAAAGCACTGATTGGCTACAACACCCCACCAAGATAACAATGCTTCTGAGAGGAAGAGAGAGAGAGAGAGTGTGAGGGACGTCATGACATCCACCAGAAGTTGAGGGGCTCAAATCCAAATAATCTCCATCTCCACATTTTTCTCAAATTCATAAGACAAGTAAAACAACTTCACATATCCTTTAAATCCTAACAACGTGCTGTACGACTGAATTTCACTAAATAGACATCCATACAGTCGTTGCAGGAAGTATGGCGAATGAGACTAGTTGATGATCTACCGCCCCCTAGTGTAAGCCAGATGAATCGCCAGGCATTCATAGAAAAAACCCAGGGTTTGCAGCGACTGAACCCAAAGCCTGTGCAGTTAAAAAAAAAGAGAATGTGAAGCATCTCAGCGTTTAGCAAAACTACTCCTCAATAGTTCTGTCTCTGAAGTGAGTCCATGTCCCGGTTGGCTGTCCATCATCTCCATGTCGTCCTCCGCCTCCCCCCCCCCCGTTCATCCCAGCCAGCTCCAGGGCCTGTTCAGGTACAGTATGTTCTCTCGCTTAGTGTCGTGTGCGTATCAAAGAGTCTTAGAGGATCTGTTCGGTGCTCGAGGCGGAGATGTCAAGTAGTCTCCAGGCAGCATATGGGTTGAGCTCCTCCTGGTCTCGACACAGAGCCCACACATACATCATCCTGAGCACTTTTTCCTGGAGGGAGAGAAACAGATGGGTACATGTATTCTTAAACGCTCCCATATTGTAAAAATGTTTTTGTTTTTTTACTATAACGCAGGTCTATGTGCCAATATAAATACTGCTAAAGTATCAAAGCGCTCGTTCCATGGAGAAATACAAGCAGCCTGTATTCAAATGAGCCATCGTTTGTCAGGATTATATAATATGTAGACCATTTCACAGTTTTAAACAAACATTATGAATGTGCCATAGTTTATTTCCATTTGCAGTGTGTGTGAATGACATCAGCTGAAGGGAAATAAACCTGGATCCAAACTATTGCATAGCGATGAGATTCTGTTCATATGTGATTAGAAATAGGAGAAATCAAAATCTGGAAGCATGATATGTGACCTTGAACTGTTCTTATTCACTGTAAACAGGAAGGACAGTGATGTCCTTGCTCACATTATTTATCAGTTAGCTGTGTCAATATCCAGATGTCCAATTTGTCTCGAAAACCAAGAAAGTTTGGAAGTGGAAAGTCATGTAAAGCTGTGTGGCCAGACGAGGTAGTAACAATGAGACGCTCAGCGCAGGAGACACTTAGTAGTCCATAAGGGCAGAGTCTGTCATTTGATGTCCAGACATTTGGACCCAGCTGATAAAACAGTACATCCACCATTAATCCTCTTGCAGTAGAATTTTAATCTGAAAACTGGGCAGATGCCAACCGCTTGGTATTGAGTGGAGAACTTGACCTTTTAACCAATCACAGGTGTCCCCGAGGAGCCATGAGTAGACAATATGGCTGATTTATAACCAATAAAGTTTTTGTCTGGGTTGTGGGTTTAAATAAATAATAGCTGCGCCCCAATAAAAAGTGCCTTAATTGTCTCATAACATTCTCTTAATGCATCATTCATGAGTCAAACACAATCGTGTGTATGACAAAAAGCCAGCTGCTGCTTTGTGTGGACCTTTGTCACAGCATTCTGTCTCGTCATAGTAGGAAATTCACAGGTGTAATTGGTCAAATTAACGATGTGTGCCAGTAGGCTGTTCCAGTGAGGCAGCATCAACAACACCAGGGCATCCTCCAAACCTTCATTTACTTAATTTAATACACCTGTGCTTTTCTTAAAAAGACATGTCGTGTTGTATTACTTCTAGAACACGTGCCTCTAAATGCTCTTTACTTTTACCATAAAGCAGGTTCTAGAAAATCAATGTATTGTTTGAGTGTGTGTGTGTGTGTGTGTGTGTGTGTGCCACTTACAGGGTCTCCCTCTATCACCTCTCCTTTGGTGTTTCGGATCACCATGACTAATTGAGCCTGGAAGGTGATAATCAGCACCGGACCCTGGTCCATCATCTTCCCCATCGGCAACTGAAGTAGAAAACACACAACAAATGTCATTTCAGTTAGCGGTCAAGTATTAAAAGAAGTTTATCATGGCTCGAGAGATTTAAAAAACATGTAGTGGAAGTTATCATTATGTATATTCACAAACTTTGTCCCTGCAGATGAACATACCCAAACTCTAGTCTGGAGCAGGCATGGGACAATATAAACATTTCATATCACAGTTATCCTGGCCAAAATAATTGCAATTCACGATTATCATCATAATGTGCTTAAAACTCTTAAATGGAACTAAAACATACTGGAATCACTTTATATTAAGTTAAAAAAGAATATTGTTTTTGCATCATAGATACAGACAACCTCTTAGTGAACATCCTGTTTAGTGAAAAAGAATAAAACAATCTTAAATAAGATAATCATGAATGATATGCTCCCCTGCATAAACAAAGGATAAATACATTTGAAAAGTATACTTTTGTATCCTGTATTTTTTTTGTACTTCACGATTATCCCGATAATGGACATTTTTACACTCTACCATGCAGGATAAAATCCTCTATCATCCCATCCCTGGAGAGACTTACATCGATATTGTCGATGTCCAGGATCTTAGAGTGGAACTGGAGTCCCATGGCCTTGGCTTGCTGTATTGGGTGTGCCAGCTGGCTGTATGTCTTCACACCCAAAATGGAGGAAAAAAGAAGATGGCATTATGATTGAACACTTGATAAAGAGCTGCATGTCCACTATGTGAACCAATGTCACCCATGTGATCTGTGGACAATCTGCTGTCTGCACATATCGGTAACTAAAGAAGCCTGTGGTATGGTATTTCAGCACTTCAAGAGTCGGCGTGTGAGAAAGGTCATACCGCTTCATAACACCAGTCCTTCAGCACCTCCAGCTCGCCACGGATCATCGCCTGCATGGAGACAAGAGCACACATCATTTTAAAAAACGTCCTGGATACATCAAGAGCTAATGACAGAGGTCATTGGACTACAGCAGATGTAATACATTTGTTTTACCACAGCGACTTTAGTCCAATGTTTTATTCTATGCAGCAAAAAAAAGAAGCGGGAAACGGGTAATGTTCCAGCGTTGTTTACGTACCTCCAGAATATTGGGGATGATATCTCGCTCACACTGCTTGAGAAACGAATCTTTGTCAAAGGATGGGTCCGCCTTTAAAATCTCTGTTAGTACTTCAGACATCTCCGTCTTAGAAAACAGCCCGCCTAAACACACGTGAAGGCGTACAGGAAACATGGCATTTAGCTAACCATTAATGAGCGGTAGAACAGCCTATGGCTAAGTAGTTACATGTATTAAATAGGGGTGGGGAAAAAAATCGATATTGCAATATATTGTTGTGCTCTCTGTCGCAATAAATAAATCGATACACTGACGGCAAATATCGATATTTTGGGTCTACGGGTTTTTTTAGACTCCCGTCGGTGCGTCCCCAATTTCCACTGCATGCGTCTCCGCTGCGTTGTTTACGGTTCTCCGGAGCGGATCCGCGGGGGCCGCCCGCTGCCCGGGGGTCGGTCTGAGCTCCAAGCGGGTTTCACACAGCCTTGAAGGCATGCGTGCCGACCTTTCGGCCGGGTTTGATTGCCTATTTACGGGCAGGATTCCGAGCCGCGCGCTAGAGTTTACGGTTCTCCGGACGGAGCAGAACTGCGGGTTCGCGGTGCGTAATTGTAAGCGTGGCCGTGTGCTGGCCGGTGCTGTTGTGAGCTTCAAGCGCTTTTCACACAGCATTGAGGGCATGAGGACCCACTTTTCGGCCGGGCTCGATTGCCTATTTACGGGCAGGATTCCGGGCGGCGCGTGTTTACCGTCCGCCGGAGGGTCCGCATGTGTGGATCCGCGGAGCCGTGTGGGCATGAGGCCCAACTTCCCAGGTACTGGATGGGTGAACATAACTCTGCACATAATTGGTTGCATACTGAAATGTGCCCAATATTTCATTTAATTCTGATGTTATTCTTCTCTTGTTTAGCTATTGTTAAACTAAAACGCACCCAAGTTTACATAAAACAAGTTGCTACTGACTTTTCAGTATCAGAAAGCACTGTCCTGGTTTACATAAGACATGTTATTAATGTTCATGCACTTTAATGTGTCCAGCTGGACAGTGTTTATTCATTTGTACATTGTACGAAGTTTTGGAATTTATTTTTTATGCATATTTTTTCTTTTTCAGTCACATATCGTGATATATCGTTGATGAAATTTCTTGCAATATATCGAATATCGCAGATATCGTGTATCGTGATATTATCGTTATCATGGGCCAAATATCGCCACAGTATCGAATCGTGAGTTACCCGTATCGTCCCACCCCTAGTATTAAAGCATTTGTAGCTAAACGGGAGTTGCTGATATCAAATAATCCACTGCTGGGCTCATTACATGTCTTACTAGGCTACACAATCTATGCCATTAACTATGTTATGTTGCTATGGTGAAAACTAAATCTGCCATGATATAAATTAATTTAGAAAACTGTGACCCCAAAATATCTTAAAGGAGTCATAACCTGGTTTTATACGTATCCAGCCCCCCTTGGATCGCTTTGGATCAATTCGTAAAACTTATTAGAAAAAAAAAAAAAAAATTTAATCAAACATTGAGCTTGTTCTGACCCTTTTTCGTACCGCGATTTTATCACGCGAGATTACGCGCGAGGTTTTGACTGGTCCGGATGTGCATTGTATAATATGTAATGAGGCGCGCGTTGATTCGCCGCAGGAAGGACAGAGCCGGGGGGGGGCTTGCCTGCATGCAGACTCCAAAACATAATGGCGGCGCTTCGGCGATTTCAGGTAGCGGACGGGGCGGGGTTGGGTGGTGAAAGAGGGGTGGGCTTATGCAAGTAGCCTCCACGGTGACGTCACCGTAGGCGCAGAATCAAAATCTCGTGCTTTAGGAATGCACACCCTTGTGTGCTATTCCTGTTCGGAAAAAGAGCAGAAGCGAAAAAACGGCGCCACTTTCAAACTCCAGCCTTTCAGGCAAGTTTCAACTGAGGTCAAACACAGATATGCATGTTTTAACAAGAGAAATTGCGATTTCCTGGTGATGACTCCTTTAAAGCTGTAGAATATAATGTATATATGATTTTCAAAAATCACTTTAAATACCCTGAAATACACAAAAGCTCTGTATCTTCTCTGTTAGAGCTCGATTCGACCTCTCGTTGTGATTAATGCAGATTATCAAACCAGAGGTCTCTCACCTATGATGTCAGTCATCTTATCGGTGACGGCCCTGGATGCTCTGATGAGAGTATTCTCACTCTCGTCGTACTTCATCTTCATCTCAAAGAACCCTGCAGTGGATGAAATGAAATGAAAAACACATGGAGGCTGGGGGAATAACAATATCCTCTCAGATCGGCGAATCCTTCAAAATTCATCGTAAGGTTATATACATAAACATATACTGTATATATGAGGAGACATAATTTTTCCTGTCAACAGTATGACAACCTACAGGGCCTGCTGGTTGGACAACGTGAGGTATTAAAACGCTAAAAACTGAGGCTCAGCAAAAGGCTGCTGTGTATCGCTGCTGGGTTATTGATGAATTATGACTCCAATACATGTCCTTATAAATAAACACACACACACTTATAATATAACGCGTGATGCCGCTCAGCAGCCACAGTGAAGTGCAGCAGCCTGGTGGGTTGGTTTCATGCTGTGTGAGATATTGTTCCGGCAGAGATAATCAATTAATTCATTCCCATATTACCAATTCAACTGGAGCTACAGGAGGGCAATTATATTGCTGACTTACATAAGTTATAAAAAAAGCAGATAGATAGACCGTATTACTAAGAAATGATGTACTGGTTCACAGTACTTACAATATTTAAGGTAAAGTAAATAATGTTGCTGCTATGGAAATCCGCATAGATGGAAATTTGTTCACTGTGCACAATGTAGCCTAACTGTAAACTAGGTCATTTTTTTCCCAACTGTCCAGACATTATTAATCTTGAGCGTTACTAATGTGCATAATATCGACTAAATCAGCTCAGTAATGTACATTTTTAAAACCCCGTTTTAAATACTCTCCACCTAATCCCACAGCAGTGCCTTGTATTAACTGGCTATTTCAGCAAAATGCTTATTAGTGAAGCCTCATAAGCTTGAAGGCTAGTTAAGTGTTCCAAGCCATCCAGGCCCAGGCATAAATATATATTCTAGGAGTTTTATCACACGGACAAGTCTGCTATAGATTAATTTATCTCACCACAGCCGTGTAAAACCCTCAAATTGAAACTGACAAAAACTTGGCCCACCAGGTGCTTTAGCTTCACTACTCAGCAACTAAATAGGGGGCCATTTCATTTATGACTCTATTCCTGCACATAATTGCATATTTAGGCCGGTGCCTTTATGCTATTTGTCCCTGGACTCAATCACTTACTGTACATGGAGAATTGCTGGTTCACTCATTAAAAGTTAACTTTAAGTAAACAATCAAGAATGCAAACGGATAATTTAGTCCTTACGGTTGAAGACCATGTTGTTGTCTTTGAAGTCCTTCCACTGCTGGTACCATTTTGAGTCTTTGTGGAGCACCACTCCCATCGCTTCCCTGAAGCAACACACACAAAGCAAACCTTCAAACAGCGGGTCGAGAGAAACACATGCAGACAATCACATTTAACTACATTAACCCAGAAAGGAGAACACGGCAGTATTTACAGCAAGAACAATAAACTAAATATAAAGGAAACACTAGATTCTCTTCTGGGAAACAACATGAGACAATGGTCAAACAGCCATGACAGTAGTTTCAATTTACTTGGGTAGTCTCTTAGTACCTGACTGTATGTGTCTCTCAGTTGTGACAGTTTTCAGACCATTTCATGGAACGTATTTGTAATAATAGTAATAATAAGACTGTCCGAGGCCATTTAAGTGGCGTCGCCTATCTCTGAACACGGGAGGCCTTCCTGATCATTATCAGGGCAAAGCAGAGGGCACTCACGTACTCGTTGGCTTCGAAGACCTTGCTGTCATCCCCTCCCCCCTTGGAAGAGAACTCACTCCTCTTCCTGAGTCTGGCAGGAGGCCGATAAGGGCCGGTGTGACCCAAGTCATCAATCTCTTTCTTCACACTCTCCATGCCCTGAAAAAACCAGTTCACATGGAGCAGACGAGATCATTTTCAGGAATTTGAGAGTTCCTTTTATCTTAATTAATGTCTAAAAAGGAGCATTGCTATTCTCCTAGCTTTATCCTCAACCTTGAGCTTTTTTGAATGCAATGTGACAAATGATTTCCCGAACAGAGTGCGGTATACACAATTTGTATTTAAGTGAAATATCACTGAATAAAGATCAAGAGCACTGTTCCCATTTGTTGTATCTTTGTTGTCATCTTAAAATCCATCTCCAATTTTACAACAAGACACTTCTCAGTCAGTTTATGTTTCAATGTGTGTGCTTAATTTATTCAAAACAAAACAACAAACAATGACAGAGACTCCATACCTGAGATATTGCTCTGAATGCACCAGTCTTCCCCAACATCTCTCCACTTTTAGAGACGGACTCTGCGGAGGTCTTGGCGGTTTTGGCTGCTTCCTCCATTCCGTCCTTGATTTTCTTCCCAATTTCTGTACGACTGACCTCCTCTAGCCCCTGTTGATGCACACAGACAAACGCCTTGTAAGGGTGGATGGATCAGCGTGAATTTACGTATCTATCATGATGAACAAATGAGAGGCTGCATGTTATTGAGACACTCATTTACCTCTTTCACCGTCTCAGAGATGTTTCCCAACTTCTTCCTGAGAACATCGGAGGTCTTCACCGTTTCAGACTCTATAGTTTTCTGGGAAATAGACAAGGGGGCATTGGCAAACAGTCACTTGTCATAATAAAATGAATGGGAACGCTGTGCGGCCAAACACCTACATATTTTCTTCGAGCTTGTTTCAATGCATCCGACTCCTCCAGTTTTTTGGCCTCTTCTCGGAACTTCTTGATGTTGTCTTTCATTTCTTTGTTCTTGCTCAGCTCCTGCTTGATGTTTTCCAGTAACTCCCCAAGGAAACCCTTCCTGCCACGACCTCTCTGCCCCGACAAATAGCGTACCTGTAGGAGGGGTGACTGAGGCACCTAGATGGCACACATTAAAGAAGGAATCACTATAATGATACTTTAGGCAGGAAAACAAGTAGAGTAACTTGCAAAAGACAGCAGGAGCACATTAGACTGATGATATGCACAGTAATAGATTAATGCTGATGTTTCAGTTATGGTTGTGCTTTCTTCAGGTGACCCAGCAAGAGGTGTGTAAGTAACAGTGTTCGTACCTGTGAAGAGTACGTGAGGAGGAGCCCACGTATCTTGTAGACGTTGGTTCTGTTGTGAAGCGGCAGGTAAGAGGAAGGGAACGCCACCAAGCCTCTTCTTACACATATCTGGAGACACACATACGAAGTCAAACTTTAGTAAAGACTGCTCGATAGCCAAGCCGTTGCTGACAATCACCCTGGAGGCAAACGTCGGCACACACGTTGAGAATGAGGTGTCATTTAGTGTTGGAACTAAAGTAAATAAAGTGCTCGCACTTATAGTCGATAGACGGACACTTTGTTCATCACACGGCGTGGTGGAAAGTCGGAACATGCAGCTAGCTAGATAGCAAAGTTGACGTTTTAATTGTACAAAGGGTTTGTCCTGCGCTGCAGAGTTCAAACACCGGCTGGACGTATGAGAGCTAGCTTACTTAGCTAGCTAACGCTACGTTAGCAGTCTCGTCAGCGAGGCGGAAATACTCCAAACTGCCAGTTGTGATTTTGTAAGTTCAACATGCTAAGTTTTTTTCCCTTAACGTTTAATGAGGTTTAAATGTTGACATTTTCCTTTTTTGAAAGTCCCTCGCACTCACCTGGTAACACTGACACAAGGGGGCCGCCATCTTGAATGTAATGCCTGTGACCTTCTTCCGGTGATTACCTTCTACATCCACGAGGGGTCTGGGGGGCGCGTCATCAACAGACGCCTTAAAAAAAAACCTCCAGACGTTGCTCATACTGGCATCATTTCACTGCACCGTTACACTCATGATTCCTATAGTAAACAAGTAAAACTATTTAATGTTTATATGCGACTTATCAGTCTTAGTAATGTCAATCGAAACGTAAATATTGATCATCAACTATTGGCAAGTCCACACACAATGCAAGAACACAAAACAATCCAAAGCATTTTCAAATACTGAGGTTTATTTATCAAAACACCTTATAGAGCAAAAGGCAATGAGAGGTGGAGCGTGACAAAAGAAAATTAAAATTTGGTCTCTAAAAAAAGTAAAATTGAAGCAAAAGAAAACTAAAACAGTTTCACTGTGACATTATTACTAACTAAAATAACATTTTCACTATTACAAATATTTAAACAAACCAAGTGAATATAATATGGATATCCTATGGGGGAATTCAGAGGACACAGAACTTGGACATTTAGGAGCCAAATGAAATGTCAGATGTAGGACAGACAAATCGCTTATGCATTTCTATCAATCCTAACATCAATTTCTCTTCCATTCAGCCGGTAGCCATTCATGGTCCTGCAGACGCGCTCCGCAGTTTCAGGGGTGTCGAAGCGAACCACGCCACAGCCCTTGGACTTGCCGTTCTCCATCTTGATATCAGCATACTGAACCATGCCTACAGAGGGAGGAACACCAATGTTAGAAATCATCTTAATGTTAAATAGCAAAACATTTGATATTCTTCATTTACAAACCATGACTGCTCTTACCGCATGTGTTGAAGGTATCCTTCAGCATCTTCCAGTTGAAGTCAAATGGCAGCTGAAAAACAACCCATTCCAAAATGATTTTCATATTCAAGAAAATACTGATCAAATTAGTTAAAGCTGAAAAAACAGCCTACAGATTAAAACTTACATTTCTGACAAAGATCTGGCATCCCTTCCTGACATTGCTTCCCCCAGCTCCAGGGCCTCCAGCTCCTCCGAAGGAGTTCCCACTGAATCCACGATCCATGTCACCAGAGCGATCGAACTGACCACCGACGCCTCCAGACCCCATCCGATCCATGCCAGAGCTCATGCGGTCGAGGCCACCGGAGGGGAAGCGGTCAAGTCCTCCAGTGGAGCCGATGCGGTCAAAGGTGCTGGCCATTCTGTCGATCCCGGTGTTGCCCATGCGATCCATACCCATTGGGGAGCCAAAGTCGATGCCAGAACCACCCATGCGATCCAAACCAGACGGGCCCAAGCGGTCAAACCCAGCTGGGCCGAGGCGGTCCATGCTGGAGCTCATACGGTCCAGACCAGGTCCAAGCCTGTCCATACTGGGCCCCAGCCGGTCCATCCCCGAACCCATCCGGTCGAACCCAGAGCCGATTCTGTCCAGGTCAGACCCGCGTTCCATCCTGTCCATGCCCATCCGGTCCATCCCTGCCATGCGGTCCATGCTGGTTCCAAGGCGGTCCATTCCAGAGCTCATGCGGTCCATACCCAGGGAGTTTCCTATGAAAGTGATTAAACAAAACCAAACAACGGTTAGATCGACTGTCTAAACTGAGGTGAGCATCATATCTGATGAGGCTTATCGGAGTACTTTCAAACAAAATCCTGTAAATACTAACCCATTCCTCTTTCAAAGGAGTCACCAAAATTATTGCGAGACATTCCCATTTCATTTCGCCCAAACTCCCTGTCAAAAGCACCACCAATCCCACGGTCCATCTCTGACAATGCAAGAGATGAAACCATTAGAAAACTTCCCGCAAAACGTGAAAGTGTTCCACGCCTGCTTCGGAGTGATCAACACGTCTCCTTACCGTTCATTCTGCCCATCCCTGAAGAACCAAAACGCTCCATGTTGTTCATTCCTCCAAAGTTGTCCATTCCTTGAACAGAAGAAAAGAACGCGTTAATGCCCGAGGACACAACCAGAGACAGATGGACAGGCTGGGTATGGACATCTTTTTGAGACATTGTAGACAAAGTAAAGTGTTGCCTATGCTAAAGTAAAGGCTCGGCCACTTAAAAATATTGAGATCATACCTCCTCCTCCGCCGCCACCGCCGCCGCCATTACCACCACCACCTCCTCCTCCTCCGCCTCCTCCTCCCATACGACCTCCCATGTTGCCAAAGCCCATTCCATCCATTCCTACAAATAAGAGGGGTGATAAGTATTTTGCAATTTGTATCTTAGCACGCATCTCCGTTGCATACTAGCTACGGGTTAACTTGGCAATTGGGCATGCTGGAAACTTGTTCTTGTGAAATCCATACTGTACCAATATACTGTTGCACTGTCTTGCCACCAATGAACTTATTGTAAGTCACTTTGGATAAAAGCGTCTATTAAATGCCCTTAATGTAAATGTAATAAGCCACTGATTTGGCAATATTTTTCAGGGTTTCTACAAGTGTTTTCTGAGTAAAAATCAGACAGGCCCTTTCAAGGTACCTACACTAAAATGTCCCTACTCTCAAAGCTTTCATGACCCATTAAAATAGTTTCTATCATCACTATTGTGACAATGTTTACAGAAGAAGAAAAACACTGGTGCTAGTTACCTCCAGGGCCCATGTTGCCCATTCCTCCTCCTCCTCCTCCACCACCACCACCTCCTCCTCCACCTC
Organism: Eutrigla gurnardus; assembly: GCF_963514095.1. Lineage (NCBI taxonomy): Eukaryota > Metazoa > Chordata > Actinopteri > Perciformes > Triglidae > Eutrigla > Eutrigla gurnardus. The sequence goes on along the minus strand of NC_139920.1, from coordinate 26,079,039 downwards.
CTCTGTTGAGTTGGGTAGCATCAATGGGCTGGCCACCAGGTCCCAGGCCCAAACCAATACCACTCAGGCCACCTGTGTAGAGAAAAGTAATCATGTATCAAGACATCTAAAAATTCTGTGTGTAGAAATAAACTGGATTAAAATGAGCATATCCACAGTATTAATACATTTTGGCCTCAAAACTGCAGTGGAAGCACCATTGTGGCACATCCCAGTGAAGAAAGCATCTATACTTACGGGGAAGAGCAGAAGCAGCTCTGTCAGGTGGTCCAAAATCTTTGGGGAGGGATTTCTCATCCTAGCAAAGGCAAACAAATGCATTCAGAAAATGCACTCCGATCATAATGTGATGCGGTGTACGGTCCGGCTTAGGTTACGTACCAGTTTGACGTGCATGACTCTGTTGAACAACAGCTGACCATTAAACATAGCTGTAAAATCATTAAGGAAATGAACCAGAGACATTTGAAACAATGTGATTAAACAGTCTATGCATACACAAAAGGGAACCCAAACCAACATTTTTCAAAAAGGATACAGACAGCTTGGACTGCTTCAATGGGCATATCAAATGTCACTGTGCCCATGCCTCTGCTTTTCCCATCTTTGTCCTCGAGGATGTCAGCCCTCACCACCATGCCGGCCATGGTGAATACCTCTTTAAGCTTCTTCCAGCCCACTTTGTAGTCAAGCTGTAGGCACAAAAGGACAATTAATAATAATAATAATAATAATAAATGAATCCCATTTGTCAGTCAAGTCATTTCAAACCATGATGAGGACAACTCTGGAAGACTCACATTAGCCACAAAGACAGTGCTGCCAATCCTGCCAGCCTGGAGACCATGGATAATCTCGTTGGGGATGTTTGGGTTGTTCATCAGGCTCGGAGGAATGTTGACCATGGAGCCGTTTGGTCCAGGTCCCATTCGTTCCATGTTCATACGACCCATGTCCCCCATTCCTCCCATTCCACCCATCCCACCATGGCCTCCCGGGTGTCCTCCACCTTGAGTCTTGTTGATTTCTCTCTGAGCAATCACACCATCTGGGTCCTGACAAAAAAAAAAAGCATGGGGTGTGGGGGGGAGAAGACAAATCAGCAACCGACATTTTGAGCTCTTTGCTGCCCTTTGTTTTTCTGGTTATGCTTGCTGTGGCCTACCTCCTTCACTTTTAAGGGTCTTCCATTGAGGTTGTGCTTGTTGACTTTCTCCACTGCTTTCTTCATAAGCTCCTCAGTCCTAAACTCAACAACACTGACAGAAAGATACAGTATGTCAAGAAACTGGTAGTTTGAACAACTACAGTCTCCAAAAAGCATTTACACAACGTGGTGCATGGGTTTCCATTTGGTTAACGTAATCATATTTCTGTTTTGTCAGTCTGCGACGCACAAAATTGAAAATGGTAAAATGATAAAGACTACTTACGCACAACCCTTTGTTGATTGAAGACAGAACAGGCCGCATCAAAAAGGAGTAAAGAATAATTTAAATTAGTAAAAGCAATGGTTAAAATAGATATTTTAATTGACAAAAAATGTATGCAAAAAGAGAATTTCATGCACGGACAGTTGATCATCAACAAAAGCCTAAAGACTTGGCCACAATTCTGTATTTCCAAATAAAGTTACAATTTGAAGCTCTTTACCCAGTCACTAACACAATGCAGGTGAGTCTGATGACTGTTAAAATAATATTTTTCCCCCCCAACATCCAAAGGGCAGAAAATCCACAGTGAGGTAGGATTCCCCAGTACTAAGATGTTGGAGGTAACGTTCCAGTAAAGCAGTTGTACGGAATGAGTTATATTTAACAACCATCTAACAGCCGTGTAACAACCTCTTGCAGACGAGACCCCTTTAGTTCGTGAGGAGCAAATCCAGCAACCAAAGGGACTCAGATACTGCAATCCCACAGGATTGGCTACAAAGAAAGCTGAAGTCCTTTTATAAGATCATCAACCCTCAGGATGACCTCAAGTCAGTGCCACAAACGACACCAAGTAAAAACACGCCTCCAGCATGTCACCATCTCACACACTCCACCAGGTTTCTGAAGCTGCACAATTCCCAACAATGAAAATAAAGACACCAAAGCTGACAAACACAAGTTTGTCTAGGGTTATTCATGGTTTATTTGTATGTATTTGCACTTACCCTGGATTTGCCTTCTGCGTCCATTAAGTGTTCCACGTACGTTACCTCACCCACTACAAATCAGATTCCAGAGACGACACACACCAAGGGGAGAGAAGCCGAGAGAACAATGGGGGTTTAGAGCAGACACACAAGTAGGGTGGCCGGTGACGGATAGCTCAGACTGCCAGTCCTGCGCCTCTCCCCAGCACCTCAGCAGCAGCACAATATGGTACAGGTCTACAAAAAGCAAGCTAGATTCTTTAAAAACAAATAAGACTTCTTAGCCTGTCCTTGTTGGAATTCTCCCGAAGCACCAAAAGCAATAGACTGAGGACAACAACTGTTGAAATGGCCATCAGCCTGCCTATTTGGATATAATGCCGTGAACACCACCTTCTACCTGAAGATAATTGACCCAATAATCACTTCCACTTCATTGCAAACCTGTGCATACTTTGTCAAAATGTTGCCATTTTAAACATCAGGTCAATGCATCAATACATTTGCCCATCAACTTAAAAAAGGACCCTAAAAGAAAACTAGCCATAATCTTAATGAAGGCAAGCCCTCGGGGAAAATGAACTTCTCCAACGGCAAACGTGCTTCTAAAGTGGACCTTTTCCTTAAAACGCACAATATCAGAATTTTGATTCAGTGTCGAGCACAGCCACGCCGTCGTTCCAGATCACGTGTCTGTTCAGCGAATGGACATCCGTGACCAAACCTCTAGAGACAAGGACAGTGCATAAGAAGTTGCTTTATTTTGTAGACCTGTACCCCAAAGAAAACTCCAACGCATAGCCGTGTTTGGCACAACATGGAGATCTGCTGCGAAAACATTTGCTCGTCAAGGTCACACCTAAAAGAGAAAATGCAATTTAACGCCACAGTCAGTTGTCATGAAACGAATACCAGGCACACCTTCTGAAAAAGGATTGTACCTTGACATGCTTAAAACTTCAAGTAAATGCATATTTAGTGCATTACTTATAATACATCTAACGCTTTTCCAATACTCCATAACTACAAGTACGTTCACATTTCACAATCCATTTTGCACATTTGAGAGAGAACTCTTTGAGAAATCCCTGCTGAAAGTTGCTGCAAAACTAATAAATTCATTTGACAAGTCTCCAAAATGTTGACTTAATAAATCGTGAGAGCTCAGGTTTTATCGGTAATTACATGTTGCAACTTTTCCCTGGGCAAAGTCATTATGTTACAGCAATGTGTTGTATGTTTTTCCAATGGATTTCTTGGGGAAAAGCATCTCAATATGCCACTCAGGATCCCAAGCCATTGGCTTTTCAGAGGTGAACCTCCTTAACACGTGTACAAACCCCACTTCACAAAAACCACAATAGGTTTTAGTAATCTCGATGGAGAATAAATGCTCAGTCCAACATCCAGGTTCACAGCACGTGTGCAAGTCTGCAGCAACTCCGTTGTTGACGAGCCTCTTCCAAAACCTTTGTTCCAGATAACGCACGAGATCTCAAGCAACCTTGTACAACTTATGTTTCTGCAAAAGCTCACAAAAAAAGCCCCTCGTAGCTGCGGTGGTCAAACCAAATGACCCTGGATGTTGCATATTTTTTGTCATGTCCAAAGCTGACTGAGTCAATCCCTGATCCAAACACCTTACCTTTCTCTTTCATCAGGTCTTTGAGAGCTTGCCATTTGACATCGTATGGGATGTTGCTGACAAAAACGCGGTATCGTTTGTTGACGTTTCCATAGGGTTCGTAGCGTCCAGCTCCACCTCTCTTCTGGGGCCTCTCCTTCCTGCTTGAATTGAGATCCTGCTTGGCTTTGCCATTCACTTCTCTACATGGAGGAGATAAATAAACAAGACACTCAATGTCACCATACACTTAAAATAATAAAAACAGACCAAACATATAAACAAAGCATTGCAACAACAAACTAAAGTAAGAAAATGTATATATTAAAAATTTAGACAGGTTGAAGAGGTTGGTTTTGAAAGAGGAGAGGGGTCATCAATAGTAATCAATAAAATGATCTAAAATTATTAAGCATTAGATTTTGAGAGGTAAATTCAAAAGCCAGAAAAGGCAGCCCACTGGGGACACGAGAGATACATACACATCTGCACACATTTGCCGATACGTTATTAACAATTTATTAAAATGAAAGCATTTTAAATATCGAGAAAAATACAGTTAATTCTATTACTAAAAGGTGTATTCCTTACACATAGTTACAATGGTGAGGGGGATAAAATACTACACAATAGTGAGCAACAATTTGCAATCGAGACAATTGCGCTTCAGCCGCATGGCAAGGCCGCTCAACATTAGCAGGCCTCTAGATTTAAAATAATAAATAAAATAAAAAGATTTGAACGTAAGATCAAATTGCTAACGAATATAAAAAATAAGAAATCTATTTTACACTAACACGTAGCTAAGTGGATTACTTACGGGAGTACCTTAACGTTACGTAAAAAGAATGGATTATCCCTCTAAATAGACGGGTCCCAAACACGCCTCCCAATAGCAGGTAAGTAAACGCATTTAACGATAAACTTTCGATCCACCCGATGCCTTATATAATCGCTTCATAAGAATGCATCTAAAAGTAACAATCAGAGATTAGTAGAAGAACTGAAGTGGATCGAAATCATTATAGCTAACGATGTAGCTAGCTCACTAGCTAGCGAGCGCCAACAAAGGATTCGTGATGAATGGACTTACCCCGGTTGCTGTAGCTGCTGCTGCGGCGGCTGCTGCTGCTGCTGCGGCGGGGGTAGTTGGCCTACTTTCTCGGCAACGTTAGGGCTTTCGGCCTGCTCGGTCGACATCTTGTTTCGCAAATGAGTGTCTTGCTAAGTTGAATTAGAAGACAATCTCCGTTGATATTCGCGAGTCGCCTTGTAAACTGACCTTAACGGAACAAATGCCAAACGCCTCTGCGACACCAGCAACTGAAAATGGCGGCGAGAGATCGGGCAGTGACCAGGAACAACGAATGCTGGGGAATTTAAAATCCGGGATAGAATGGTCTACATCCGGCGTATTTTCAAATTAAAAGTTCTAAATGCAGATAAAACATTCAAAATAAAATCCCCCCCTCTGCTCTCTCTTTTGCATGTTTTAAAACGCGGTTCTATGTGTCATACTTTTCTAATATGTGTCTCCGTTGTGATGTTCTGCATGGGCACATTGTTTTGTACAACTTGTAATTAATCGATTTGTTTCAGACAGTTTTATTGTAAAACCTTGAACTGTCAATCACTGAGTCGAAACCATCATATTTATTTTGGGTTAATAACTAAGCAAAAAATAACAACACAAAATCAGTGACTTTTAGGACCCGGAGAGCCAGCTGAGGACTCATACAGACCTGATGGCTCACAAAAGTTAGCAGGTTTTCACCAATGTAGAACCCAGTTAGCCATACATTCTCTGGAGGACGCTAATATGCATGGTTTTATATAACTGATGCCGCCTGCTCGAGCAGAGGCATAATTTTCCCTTATCTGCCATTGCCAGCTGTCAGTTTAAAAAATTCAGACAAAGTTGGATGATTAACCTGGATGATTAACCTGTAAGATAATGTTACTCTAACAAAACAAAACAAAACAAAAATCTCAAGAAAGAGAAGAACAAATACAACATGTTTGACAATGTGAACAAGTGTCTCAGAATTGTTCACATTGATCTCTTTGTCACTTTCTTTAAATTAGATCATAAATGTTTACCATACACTTCCTTGATATCGATAGAAGTACTAGTCATAGCGTAGCATAAATTATACTATTGTGCTTTACTTCATTCTGTTACAAAATATGTTTCCCATTTTCATGATGTAGATTTTAAAAGCATTGTTTTCTTTTTTTAGAGAATCATATCTATATGCTGTTCTAGTTATGTTTCATCATGAAGTGAAGACGATATTGGAAACAACACTTGTAATTTAGCTTTTCACAATTTGTATTAACCCTGCTGATGTATTTCAGGATGGTTTATTTGAAATAAAGAGGACGAAGCTGCAGTGCGCCGCCAGACCTCACGGGGGCGACATTCAATAATAGCGTTGCTCAGTATCGTCATCAACGGGGACGGAAGTAATGTCGGTTTGGTTACTCGCTACACAGCTAGCCGTAACAAAAGCCTGTGCATATTTTTAACAACTGTCGTTATATCTTTCACGTATAGTGGAGGCGTTCGCGGTAATATTAAGGAAATTAAATCTCATAAAAACATTACTTGGCTGTTTGCGGCTCCGTATAAAGTTAACGTAGCTTAAAAATGACAGTTAGCGTTAGCCTTTAGCTAGGAGCGTATTCGTCGGACAGTAACGCTTAGTGAGCCCGTGAATGAATGTGCTGTATTTACGCTTGACAGTTTGTGAGAAGCGTTAAGTAACAACATATATTCAGTCATGGGTACTGGTGCCGATGTCAGGGATATTTTGGAGTTGACCGGAGGAGAAAATGACGGTCCCATCAGCAAGAAAGATCTCATCAATTCAGACAAGGTGAGCGATAATCATAACAACGATACCTACACTGATTCCTTTCCCATGTTATTCCCCCACATTTGAACCAGCATTCAAAGAGATACACAGAATATGAATTCCCTACTGCAAGGAATTGACACCATTGTTATTCTGTCATTTGAGAGTATTACCAGTTTTCTTGAGATGAATGTTTTTTTCCCACCTGACTCAGAAAAAATCCAAGAAGACGACAGAAACGCTGACTTTCAAGAGACCTGAGGGGATGCACCGAGAGGTCTATGCTCTGCTGTATTCAGATAAAAAGTATGGCCACCTTTTTTGTTTGTCTAAAATAAATGTACTCAAATACCCTTACGATTTTGATTCAAATGCTGTGTCATAACTGCTTTACTTATTGTCAAAGCTTTTAAGTTGCACGAGAAAGGGATCAGGATGAAAATGAGAAGCGGGAGCATTGTTCGGTCTTCCATTCAATGACAATAGTCATCTTTATTTTCTAGTGTCAATCAGAAATGAAGACCAATTCAATTTATGCCCATGAGGTCTCTGCCTTGCTTTAACAAAGACTTGTTTTTCCTGTTAATCCCCAGAGATGCGCCCCCTTTGCTGCCTAGTGATACTACTCAGGGCTACAGGACAGTCAAAGCCAAGCTGGGCTGTAAAAAGGTGCGTCCCTGGAAGTGGATGCCCTTCACCAACCCAGCTCGCAGGGATGGGGCTATATTCCACCACTGGAGACGTGTGGCAGAGGAGGGCAAGGATTACCCTTTTGCCCGTTTCAACAAGGTACAGTTTCCTCTCCAGCCTAACCTCTTATTCAATACAAACGCGAATGAGGAGTCATTGCCGCCTCTTCAGATCGATACATTTCTTTAATTTGTTCAGTGATTCATCCAGATTCAATGTATTCTTTAATTTCTCCCGTCTGCTTTTATAGACAGTGCAGGTACCGGTGTACTCTGAGCAGGAGTACCAGATGCATCTCCATGACGATGGCTGGACTAAAGCAGAGACAGACCACCTGTTTGACCTTTGCAAGCGCTTTGACCTTCGCTTCGTAGTTGTCCATGACCGTTACGACCACCAGCAATACAGAGTAAATACTCATTCACTCGTATACACTTCTCATGTTCCCTTTCACTGAAGATATACTGCAGAAATCTCAATGCTTTAATTAAAAGCACACATTTGTAATGACAATTTGCCATTTATGCTTCTTAGAAACGTTCTGTGGAGGACCTGAAAGAACGGTATTATTGTATTTGTGGTAAGCTGACCAAGGTCCGTGCAGCTTCAGGGACAGAGCCCAAGATCTACATCTTTGATGCCGGCCATGAAAGGCGCCGTAAAGAACAACTGGACAAGCTCTTCAATCGCACACCTGAACAAGTTTGTAACTCTTAGTTTGATTTGGATTGTTATGTTATTGAGCAATCTATAAGCAATCATGTCTTTTGTGGAGGGGGGGAAGCTTGCAAGATGTTTGCCAGCCTTTTAAATATTAAGATTGCACTACTCTTGTTTTTCCTGCAGGTGGCAGAAGAGGAATATCTAATACAGGAGCTCAGGAAGATTGAGAGTAGGAAGAAGGAGCGTGAGAGGAAAGCCCAGGACCTGCAGAAACTCTTTAAAGCAGCCGACACAACCACGGAGTTGAGACGAGCCGAAAAGAGAGTTTCCAAGAAGAAGCTCCCGCAAAAAAGAGAAACAGAAAAACCGGTATGATATGCACTATAAACTATCGATAGAGTTGGGGGAAAAAACCCTTAAATAGTTTTAAGTATTGATATGGCACGAGGTCAACCTTATAATTAACAATGCAATGGCACACAGAAATGTAAATGTATGTATGTATTCATCATTTTATATTATTTAGATGGAAATTGAGCTCTATTCAGGGAACTGAGGGGATTGTTTTGTCTCTGTTTATGAAATGATCCCCTAAATTTATCCCTTAATAATAATATTAATGTTTTTCAGAGGGTGTCATATATGCTCGCTTATCTATTCTTTCTCTTTCTTTAGGCTGTTCCAGAAACGGCGGGCATCAAGTTCCCTGACTTCAAATCAGCCGGAGTCACACTGCGCAGTCAGAGGGTGAGTCTAGCTTATTTAAAGGTATTGCAATTACGAAAGGACTACTCTGAAGGACATCTTCAACTTAAAACATAAATGTGGCTCTTAAATAACTAAAAGACCGATCTGAAACAAAGAACAAACCTACAAAAGCCAGAACAAATCTCACAGCTCCGTATAAACATGTATTTCTCTGACCTGTGTTGACATTTATTCATCAATTAAGTTTTGTTTGAACCACTATTAATATCAAAACACTTTTAGTGAAGCTTGACCCTGCAGTTGATGCATGTGGGAAACCAGAATGTCTGACTTATCTCTCATTAGCACCGTGATGATTAATTCTGTTAGTGACTCGCTAATATCTGTAAGACCCAGCAAGGGGACTCTTATTCATCTTGAAGACTGATGAGGAGCTGCCGCTCTCTATGGAAAATGCATTAGCATGGCTAAAGGAGTGAAGTACCCCTCTAGCTAATCAGTCAGACAGAGTTCAGTGGATAAAGACATTTTGATCTGGCTCGCTGAAGTGCATTTCATATGTATTAAAAGCCCAGAGGTGGAGCTGTTTATCCTAATATCCCCGGCACCTTAAATCACACCCTTGTGTGTGTTGTCATGTCTGTCTCTGTGTGTGTGTGTGTGATTCAGATGAAACTGCCAAGCTCAGTAGGCCAGAAGAAGATCAAGGCCATTGAGCAGATTCTGCTGGAGCAAGGTGTGGGTAAGTATTCCAAAAATGTACAAGTTTGACATTTTGAACTCTCCTCTGCAACAGCCTCACAATATAAGCATCCTAAATACAGTATTTGTAGTCTTTTTAGTACCGCAAGTAAAGCAAAAAAAATGTAAAACCATTCAAAGCCTCTGCCTCTTCAGTTATTCTGGCTGATTAGACTTCTGCTCAGGTTGAAGATGGAGCTTTGATGTAAATTCATTAAATCTTAATCCACCAATAAGAATGATAAAGGTGTAATTTGTTCCACCCTAACAGGTTCAACAAAGCTAACCAGAGACTCAGGGAGTTTAGGGCAAAGCTGATCCAATATAGTATTGCGATATTCTGTGTGGCAATATTTTAACGATACACAGACGCCAAGTATCCATCTGAACACTGAATCAAACTGTGCCAAACAATTTGAGACTAATACACGCACCTGTTACATCATCATCTTTTACTCACAATAATAACCTCACAGTTGTAAAGAAGTTTGTGGTGTTTTAATCGAACCTCTGTCTGTCTGTGGATCCAGATCTTAACCCCATGCCCACGGAGGAGATTGTTCAGATGTTCAACGAGCTGCGGAGTGACCTGGTGCTGCTGTATGAGCTGAAGCAGGCCCACAGCAATTGTGAATACGAACAACAGATGCTGCGTCATCGCTATGAGGCCCTAATGAAGGCCGGCAGCGGAGGCGTGTTGGGTGGGACGCTAGGAGCCGGACCAGCCGCCGCTACGCAAGGGGGAGAACTCAGTGCTACCAACAGCACTACAGCGTCCACTCCAGGGGGGGAAGCTCCGTCCTGGCCCAGTGCAGACGACATCAAGGTGGAGGCCAAAGAGCAAATCATTGATGTCGTAGGAGCACCGCTGACACCCAACTCAGTAAGGCGGCACACTTTAGACAAACGTTTTCAGACCATCACCAAACAATGGTTACAAAACCTTCAACCAGTCTTTTTTGTAAAAATGACAAACTCATGACAAACTCAGAATTTACAAACTGTTTTGTTCTAATTCAGTTAGCTTAAAATGTTGAGGAAATCCCAGAAAGATTTATTGTAGACAACTTGACATGCTTTAGGGTTCAAAACAAAAACTTAAGCAAGTCTATTACCATGACCTGGATGAAGGAGAACCTTCATCAACTTAACTTAATGATCACTGCATTATTGAGCACTATTTATAGCAACCATAGCAATTTCAGAAATTGGCTATTGTTTGTAAACTAGTAAAATACCCTCATGAATTGCGGAAAGAGGGGGAAATCCCCGCTAGACCCTGACGTGACTGTTCTCGCCGTGTGTTCCATTGCAGCGCAAACGGAGGGAGTCGGCATCAAGCTCGTCTTCGGTGAAAAAGGTGAAGAAGCCTTGATGAGGACGAGAACACCAGCTGGTACACGGTGGAGGACGAGGGCCCGTGTATGTAACTCTGGTCACAGTGCAAACACCCACAAGTTTTTATGATTGCACACCAGGGACACGGGGGAAGGAGGACAAAAACATGGTTGTTCATTTACGTAGACGCACCACTGACCACACACACACACACACACACACACACACACAACTTTGCACCTACCAACGAGACCTTCTCCAACCCCATCTGGCCTGGCCAGCATCTTTGCGACAAAGGCAAACAACTGAGTGACATTTCATTTCATTACTGCTCGTCTCCCTGCCTCCGCCATTGCTCTGCCTTAGATGAGGCAAGATCAACTGTAAATTGCCAAGCTGAGCTAATCAGAACATGGGGAAGATGGTGGGAATGACTGGGTAATTGAAATGAATTGGAATGAAAGGAGAGACTCTGGGAGTGGGAGGACCTCGAGCCGCGATGCTCATTTGACCCATCTGAGGGTTTTTTTTTTTTTTGCAGCCTAATCATGCCATAGTGTTTACTGGAAATGTGTTTTGTGTTTAGTAGCCCTTGTATCTCCCTCTCAAGCCAGAGTGTGTCTCGTTCTCTGATAGATGGTCCTTCCATCTGCTGCCCATTCTTTATTTTGAGCTAGCGGGGCTCATTTGTGCGGTTGTCCTCAGGTGACCTTGAAGATGCTTTTCGTCAGTGATTCAATAAACCTCGTTGTTTTTTTTTCTTCCTGCTTGTTATGCATGTTTATGCCGTAGCGGCCCCCTTTCACATTTCACATTTCTTTCTCAGATGAGATTTTAACTTGGAGCTAATTAGTGTTGAATACACATTTGCCGGGGAAATTGTAGGATCGTGACATTCCTACCTTACCTGTCATCTAAGTTAAGTGACACCTAATGACTTCATTAATATGATAATTAAGCAGTGATCATTCTTAGGTTGGCACAGCCACTGAAACTTCATTAGGTTCCCTGCCCATAATATTGCTAATTGCATGTCAATTATGTCGTTTAGCCTACTTAGACATTAATTTCTATGCAAATTGTGAATACGTTTGGCCAGAAGGGTGCGGGACTGATTTAGGCATACTGTGTGGATTTATATATCCATACAGATGTGTCAAGTATGTCAGGTACTGCAAACTTTATTCAGTCTTTTTATGGTCCTGGTCACATCTTTTAGTCTACCATTCAATAATAAGGTTTTTGGGTTCTAAATGAAGGTTTAAATGGGTCACTTAATATCCAAATATGATTTTTGTTGATTTGGCAAAAGCATTTTCTGACTTTTCCTTCCTTTTCTTTGTTAAAATCTTGATCCTCTCCAACTTCAGAAGGCTTTTTTCTTCACTCTCATAGTTTAAAACACTAGGACGTCCACTGAATGCCGTGCCATCACAACAATCAAAACATCTTCATTTGCGTCTCTGATAAGCTCTCTAAAGACACCGGATTGAAGCCACCCATCCACCCACTGTAGGCCGTTTGATTGAGAGAGAGGGAAATACTGAGGAAAAAGGCAAGTAAACATGGGTAAAATGGATTCTCTGTGTCTATATTTCATGTTGAAAATTGGCTCATAAATCCAGTGGTTTGATCTATGGAACCCGTCGTTGCTTGAAAAAACCTCCGTAAATGTGTAATTTCTCCCTTGACAGAACACAGCCGAGAGGCTATCTTTCTTTTGCTTCCTCCTCCCCTCTCTCCCCCTCTTTCTCTGTCTCTCATTCTCGCTCGCTCTCTCTACCAGCCCGGTGTTGGATTAATGCTCTGCTCTCTTCCCCTCTCTCCTTTCATGCCTCTCTGATATCTTCTTTTCATCACTGCTCATCCATTTATCAAAACTGGGGCTTCTCTCCCTCCTTCTCTCTCTCTCAATATCTAAACCCCATCTTAAGTTATATGGCAGGTATCTTGTAAGATAGGCTTCAAGAAAGTGGAGGTTATTAATAAATACTAGTCTAAATTGAAAATATGTGGGGAGGGATGCATCACCAGCCATGTGTGAATGATAAAGACCCCTCCGCCCCCCCCCCAGCTGCTCCCATCTTGCTCCATCTGCCATGAGCTCCATCCAGGCTACAGTGTACGTTCTGCAACACTGATGTGAAAAGCATGAGGCAGAACACCACGCCGGAGTGTCTTATAATGTGGCTGTGATGGCATTGAGATGGGATCTCTTTATCAAGGCCGGGCTGAGGCTTTAATCACGGCCTAAGAGGTGCGCTGGCTGTTTATCATAATTGAACTGTATCCAGGCTAATCGCTGGCATACGTCACTGTCGAAGGGGGTCGCTCGGCGGCACCAGCAGGCGATGCCGGCGGTGGTGATTGAACACACAGTTAAGAGAAAAGATGTGTACCGAGGGACATAAGGCAGGAGGAGGCAGGTAATAGCAGATGTGATAGAGCCCTGTTCAAATACATCACGCCTTGAGGTAATCGCTGATGTGACAATGATTAGATTGTCGATGCCTCCTTGCTGTGGCACACTGCTTTATACCCATCATGTCACATACAATCACTGATTACTACAAGGGAAAGAGGCAGGAATGGTGCAATGGGAGTGTAAGGACGAGGTCTGGATAATTTCCTCCCTAAGCTCGGGATTGAGTGCTTCCTATATGGGCCATAACAAATGTCCAAAACAAGACTTTCACCTCAATGCCCCTCTCTCATCTCCATGTTCCTCACTTCGACTTTCACCCCCCCCTCCTCCTTATTTAGGTCACCTTGAGGGAGAAAACTTTTAATCATTGCTCCACATCAAATTCACCTGTGCCCTCTGGGACGCTGAGCTGCAACAAAGAGGAGGGGGGGAGTTGAAATCGCAGGTTGAAAAATCACAGTTGCCCACAGGGCTGGACAGTGGAAGTCATTTCCAGTGGATTTTTTTTTTGCTAGTGGGGGTAGGCCTGCTGCAACACAAACCCAATCACTGGCACTAAGCAGTGCTTACAGCTAGGCATTAACCCCACTGTCCACTCTCCACATTAAAGCCCCGGGGAGGTAGAAGAGAGTGGAGTGGAGTCGAGCGGACTAAATCTAGACTTCCGATTCTCCGGTACTTCTGCTGCTCTCTGAACATCTCCGGTCAGGAGTTTTTTTTTTTTTTCAAGGTGTCCTACCTTGAAAAGAAGGAACAGGGTAGGATGGTGGTGAAATTGAAAAAAGTATTTTCACGAGGAGAGATTTCCTTGTATAGACGTATACACAGAGGGTACAAAAGATGGTGTATATAGAATAGAATATATTTGGACTTGTGTTTCTGGTCAGCAGATCACAACTCATTATCAAAACAGCTGCACCAAAAGAGGGGAAATGCACAGTTGGGTGATAATCCGATGTGGGTTTACAAGTTCTTTCACATAACTCATAGTCATTTGAAACGTAAACGTAAAAAAAAAAATGTATATCGGATCAGATTTCTAAATCAGGTCACGGATAACACAAAGCTTGTGAAACAAGCTTAACCTTGAAATTGTGCACTTTACAGCACACTTGTGTGTGTTCCAGGTCCTCAGCTTGTGTGTGCATCCATATATTTAGACTTTTTTTATTTTATTGTCGACGTGAGCTAACATGATGAAGAAAGGGGGGGGGTGAGGAGAGGTTGGGCTGCTCGGGTCAAAGCCGCGATTGCCTGCTGACTATGAACGAGACCAGGTCAGACGGATCGGCTCCACTCTGGTTGGACCATCAGCCCCTCAGAAACAAACCAGTTTGATTTGATTTGTCAGCGAGAGATAGAGAGGCCTCTGAACAACATGTGACAGAGTTACCTCGACAAACCAGTGGAGCCCCTTCTACCTGCGCAAGCACAATTCTAACAAAGGAAGAAGAAAAAAATCCAATTTACCATGCGGATCCACAGCTGTCACAGCAGTGGAATTAAACATTACCCATAACTCACTGGGGGGTGCTGAGCAGGTCAGCGGATGGCAGGTATGGTAACATCACTCTGGGGTGCAATAACAAAGGATTTTAACCTCTGACTCCCATCACAAGCGCCGCTGGAAGAATATCCTCCTCGCCAACAGCGGCTTTTACCACGCTGCTTAACAATCTCTGGTTGAGTTGACAACTCAACTCTGCACACCTTACCACTCCGATTCCACAAACAGGATAACATGGCGAAATGTCAGCATAGACGTGCAATGTTTTCCACCCCGCTGGGTCCTGGAGCAGGTCCTGTGATGCCTCATAGGGGGGGGTTGCTGGGATCTTGTAGCTGCTATAGCGTCCCGGGTGTCATCACCCACACAGGCTGACTGCTTGCCTGGCTGGCCCGCCACCGCCAGAGAGCCTCAATTACCTGACTGACGTTTCATTAGCGCCTGCAGCTGATCCTGTGGCTGAGAGGCAGTGGGGCGCGGAGGAGCATGGAGCTAAAGAGAGAGAACGGGGGGGGCTTCGACGCATTACATTCTCATGCGCTGTCAGAGTCGCGGCTCCGAGTACAGCCACACAGCCACTCATTACATCGCAGTCATTTAGTACATGCTCTCATTGAGCTGGACCGTGTGTGTGTGTGTGTGTGTGTGTGTGTGTACTAAAATAGAGCTGGGCTGGGTTTTTATCTGGTGACACCAGTTCGGAGATGACGCCGTTGCATTGTGGGAAGTGTGAGATGTCGTAGGTGTGTGCGTTTGTGTTGTGCGTAGAAGTGTCTATGAGAGAAATCTGGTGCAGTTTACTGATCAGAGGTTTATCTCCTGTTGTGTTATGCGTACACGTGTGGAACCACATGTTTGTGGTTGTATGTCCTGTGTACATACCTGGGTTTATGTGTGGTGAGTGTGTGTGTGTGTGTGTGTGGCCTCTCCATCCTTGGGGTTAGTGCAGGCCATGTCAGAGATGATCCAGGGCGGAGCTGAGGGGGCTTAGCGAGACCCCCGGCCTGAGCCTCTCCACAGAGCCCACGCTTGGCTGGCCTCTCCTTCCCATTTGTCATCCTGGGCCAGTAAGACCCCCAGAGAGATTAGGGCACAGCAGAGAGACTGGAGTAGCAGGAATAAGAGGATCAGTTAAGCTATAAACACAGACAAGTTTGTGTCTCTCACCCACTCTGGTGCTGTGACAGTTTGTAATGGCTGTCAAAAGTTCCCTCCGTGCCGTACATCTTCCTTGCCGCGGCACACGTCTCGTGGCGACCAACACGACAGGTATAAGAACTTCTACGGGCTTCGATCAAACGGCGTGTGCGGTGTGAAAGCGGGCTCTGGTTGGACATTGGACGGAAGAGTTAACGGCTTCGACCCACATTAACCCCCAGCTAATGAACCACGACCCGATGCAGAACAGAAAATGCAAAGGTTTGCCTGTAATTACAGTTGTGTGGCACAAAGACCATCACTCAAATCCTGAGAGCTCCTTCATTTCCATAGTTTTGAATATTCTACTTAATTATGCAAAGGGAAGAGTGAGGTAGGCGAGAAGTTTTAAGAAAGCCTCATAAAGTCCTTATTAAGAGCAAGGGGGGGGGGGGGGGGGGATTAATGACAGTTAATATGAGGGCAATCAAACATTTAATGCAAAGGCCCTCCTGCAGGCAAACAGTATTTAAATGAGTCAATTAGACATTCATTATCTACGAGCCTATAAGTGGAGTCGGGTCTGCATTAATGTTGGTGCACAGAACCAATCCACTCTAAGAAGGAACTAATGAAATATTAAAAAAACAAAAAAGTTAACAACTTAGACATGGAAAATGTACAAATATTGATTGCTGGAGGGCCTGGTTACATGTTGTCATCAAATCAGGGGAGACTGCGCGATATCCACTAGAGATTGTCTCATAAATCATAATTATCGAGTTAGCCTGATCGCTCCTCCCAATTAGCTACGTAGCATTGTTGTAGTAGAACGGGTAAAAAGGGAGAAGCCCTCCAATTGTCCGTCATAGAATCGCATCAAATCCCGTACGTGAATATCTTCAGTCTAACTAAGTGCTAACTAAATTATTCAACATGCTACTTTTAAACTATATACACAAAAAACATACAGATATTCTGCAGAGGATGAGGAATAATGTAGCAAACTATGCAGATATATCATTGTCAGGAGCTCCTCCCTCCTCCTCCCCTATCCTTCTTTCTTACCCTCTCTCCGTGTCTGAACCTCCACTCTTGTCAGTTGCCCCAGCACACAATTACTGTGTGTGATTGCTATCAGGCGGGACGGTCGGGGAGGCTCCCAAATTAGGGCCTAAATAGGATTTCCTACATGGCGAAGGGCACAGGCCTGGACATGGTAATGAAAGCCTATACATCACAATCAGGCCGACAATCCTATTCATACTGCAACACATTACTCTCACTCCTCATAATTATAGAGGGGTGACAGACGGGCCTGTGAGGCATGGTGGAGGGGACGCAAGAGTGAGGAGGAGGAGGAGGAGGAGGCTGGGTGGAGGGGGTATTACTAGGAAGGTGGCTGAGCAGTGTCACAGTTAGTTTCAAGTGGCTTCTTTCCCCCCCCCCGACTTCTGTGATCTCTTGATACCTGCAGTGACCGGATTAGGTGGGAGTCGGCCGGGTTCAATCCTAACACAGTTCCGGCGTGCGAAGGCAGCCACTTACAGATCTGTGTAATTACAGAAAAGAGTTCTAATTTGGGAGTTTTCCCCCCCTGATGCGGAGAGATTCTTCCAAGGGGACACTGACCAACATCTTCCATCAGACTGACTGACACACACACACACACACACACACACACACACACACATAGTCCTGCACACAGGGCGATGTGATGAGATGTGAGGGGGGACAGCTTTGCGATCAATACCATGAGCAGGAATCAGTGATGGGGAGAATAAGACAATGGCCTATCAGATTGAGGTTGACTTCTCCTTGTATGTGTGGCAAGCCTGTGACAATAGATTGGCCCAGAAATCCAATGGCACTCGCCGACAGAGGGGCAAAAAAAAAAAAAAAGAGGAGACAGATGAAAAGAAAGATTGCTAATGCTCTCCAAGCAGGCATTTTAATCTGTGACAGAGGAGGGATTTGGTGAAAGCCATTATCACACAGCCCCCCCCCCACCCCCTTCTCCCTCCCCTACCTTTTCTGATAAGACAAGCTTATCAGACTGCTTGGGGGAGAATGTGCATGTGTGTGTACGCGGCCGTACCTTTGCATGTGTTTGTGTTGCAAAATGGGATATTTCAAATGCTATTCATTGGACCCCGAGAAAGCCCCACTCTATCGATGTAAATCACCTTAAGAACTCAGTCAAACGGTAAGCGTGGCAAAGTGGATTCAGATCACAATAATCCATTTCGCCCGGGCAAAGAATCACCCATGACGACGAGGCAACACGAGGCGCATTGTTACACGTCGTGTTCACTGCCGAGGCCCGGGGGAAGAAGCCACCTTGATTTTGTGTGTCTGTGTCCGTGTGTGTGTGTGTGTGTGTGTGTGTCTCTCACCTACAGCTACAGAAATACCTCTCATGATCACAAGCTTCAAGTGAGAGATGAGATGATGATGGTGTCTGCCCACCCGGGTCAGATATTCACCTCTCAGATGGACCAGGTGTGGGAGCTTGAGGTGTGTGTGTGTGTGTGTGTGTGTGTGTGTGTGTGTGTGTGTGTGTGTGTGTGTGTGTGTGTGTGTGTGTGTGTGTGTGTGTGTGTGTGTGTGTGTGTGTGTGTGTGTGTGTGTGTGCGCGTGTGTGCGTGTGTGTGTGTGTGTGTGTGTGTGTGTGTGTGTGTGCGGGTGCATGAAGCAGCAGATGGACAGATGTGCTTGAGATGACTCTTCCTGATGTAATGGACTGATAGAGGTTAACTGTGTGTGTGTGTGTGTGTGTGTGTGTGTAGGGAGGATTCACTGTATACTGTATGTACCTACATGTCTGTGGATGTATGCATTTGCGTGTGTGTGTGGGGGGGGGGAGCAGCCTATATCCCCACTTAGTGTGTGTGTGTGTGTGTGTGTGTGTGTGTGTGTGTGTGTGTGTGTATCCTCAACATGGTGTCCAATCTGTGATCAGGACAATCCATCAGGCCCTGCTGCTCATTAATCACCAGACAGACACACTTGCACACACACACACACACACACACACACACACACACTGTCGGGATCAAGGCAGGCATTGATGAAGAGTAGAGTTAGTTTAGTGGAGCACTCACAACTGCACCACAAAGATCACCCCACACATGACCGTGGTCTCCGAGGGCTTCTTCAGGACTCGGAGACAAAATGCTGTCAATTGTTTTTATTTTCATTTCAACGTTTATTTGTCTTCTCTTTCCATGTTTCTTTGAAACTCCACCTATGTCAACTTAAATGTTTGAATCATATGGAGTAGATACAAACCGGGGAAATGGAGTGTGAAAGAGTGGGAAGGGACGTTCTAATAAATACTGATCCAGCATTAGGCTTGGGATTTGATTTGGCTTTGATTTTGACTGCCCTTTTAAGTGTTTCCTGATCTGACCCTTTTTTCCTCCAGTGCTTTACAAATGTGTTCTCTGATGAGACAATGCTGTGGTTTGCTGTGGGCAACATTCGGTACGAAACAGGACAAAAACTAAAGCTTAAGTTCAACATGTTTTGGAGCCATCTGCCCTAACCTCCTCCCTCTCCATGAACCTTGTGGCTCTAGCATTAATTCCTCCTTTGCTTCTAATGAACATACTTCATTGTGATGCTTCCTGTGAGTATTAGAGGTCTTTGTCACTAAATGTGTCATTTTGGGGGATCTTCTGTCACAGCCGTGGTGCTCTACATACAAAGTTTCTTTGAGGAGACACTTCAATTTGAGTAGGTCAACCACTGGAGAGTGGAACGTACCAATACAACCCTGAAGTCCTCTCTGCCTCTGAGCTCGTCTCGAGTCTCCACCCCGCGGCCTTTTACTATGGATCATCAGATCAGTGCTGAGCAGTCCTCGAAAGAACCAGCGTACTGGCTAATTCACTATTGATCCTGGCCCATAGACCAATTTCCACTTGTGTTTGGTTTGGGACTACAGTTTCGGTCACGCTCCGTCTCTCCCTTAGGGGCCAGGGAGGAGCCCCTGCCACTCTCTTATCAGGCAGAGAGCACACACACACACACACACACACACAAAGAGTGTGTGGGATGGAGAGAGATGGGGAGTGAAAGCCAGGAGTGTTACTAGCTCGCTAGAGAAAGGGAGAGAGGTCATTAGTGGATGGTGATGAGGTCCAGAGTTTGAGAGAAAGAGGCTTTGTGTGAGGCCGCAGTGTGTTATGGAGCTGCGTGACACCGGAGGACTGGCCACAGTCGGATGCCTCAGTGTGTTTTTCTTTGGGTTTTTTTGCCTGGAAAATTGTGGAAGTGTTGAAATTCAAGGTACAGATAGACAAGACACATGGAGCTGTCCATGGTGCTGAAAAGAGGTTACATACCTAAAGGCAAGCTTCCTTCTTTCCTGTCTTCCTTCCTTTCATCTGAGACCAGGAGATCGTGTGTGTGTGTGTGTCTTTGTGTGTGTGTGTGTGTGTGTGTGTGTGTGTGTGTGTGTGTGTGTGTGTGTGTGTGTGTGTGTGTGTGTGTGTGTCTGTGTGTGTGTGTCTGTGTGTGTGTGCAGCATGGGGTGATATGACTCGGGAGATTCATTAGCATTGTGTCACTAAGTAAATGTATGTTGACCCAGACCACTGACAGACACACTCCCCTGATATGTTGCTACGAACCAATCTCCTACACACACACACACACACACACACACACACACACACATTTTAAATATTTATTTATGCCCACATATAAAGAAGTACAAGGGTTCTTGCACAAGGGACATAAACACTGCCAGTGCAGTTGACAATGGAAGACGGTCAGACACAAAACGCCTGGGCAGCTGAACGCAGTTACATACAAAATGACCTACAGGTCAGATAGAAAACAGACATTTAAGGATACAAAAAACAACGTCTCCTCCAGATTGAACGGCTACCAATAATAACTGAGACTGAGCAGTACCTGGCCAACTGTTTAGCTCTTCTTTTAGGGAGGCCGGCCATCTGAAGGCCCCTCACAACACACACACACACACACACACACACGGGGGTGCTTCCGAGATCAAACCTGTCCACTGCTCACAATCCTCTTTTACCTTCCTCTATCTACTCACCTCTCACTCCCCATCTACCCTCCCCTTCCCCTCTCCCTCCCTCCCTCTCCCTCTCTTCCTATACCTGTCTCTCCCGCTCCCCTCTGTCTCTCTTTTTCCTTTCTCCCCCCCCCCCCCCCGTAACAACATTCCCCCGGACTAATTGCAATTCTGTCAGCAGGTAAATGCTTTGTGACCAGTCGCTGACAGTCACGCCAGCCAGCCCCCAGGTTGCCACTGACAGTCATTGTGGGGCGGACGGGACAGCCTCGGCAGCGTTGGCAGTCAGTTAGCAGGGGCGGTGTGTATGGATGTGGCCCCTCAGCTGAATAGTGAGACTCCGACTGTCTGCTAGTGTGTGACACTCCTATTACCCCGCCACAGAAAAAGGTAGACAGCCACAGAACAGCTGGATAATGCACTGTCTGACTGACGATACACTTCTACCCCTCAGACACTCTGCTTCTCACCTCGTCTCCGGGCCGATGACAATGCCATCTAGATCCTGTCAGAGCCAGCCGTTGTGACATGTCAGCACTCACGCGGCTGACTCCTGATGTACAATACTAAAGGAAAAGGAGGCTTGGGGTAGGGATTGATGATGAATGATGGATTAGAGGAGATAGAGGGGTAACACTCATATTTTCATACACAACCGCAACAGCTGTCACGCTTGAATCCTTTCCGTTGGCTTCAATCAAAAGGCGGCGTGGTCCTCCTTCCCAAACCGCGCAGGACTTTGAATGTAGAGTCAGCCTTAGCATGAGCTCCTTGATGACCAGGCTGAGCTAATTAAAGCAGGCTGTTGACAGTTGTCAGCGTGACCCTTAGCACGGCGCTCCCCTGGGGGGGTGGTCGCCCTGTTAGCATGCTAATGCTAATCCCCAGTGACGGGGGACAGGGCAGGGCTGTCCCCTGCAACCCCTTCGCCGTCGTGACCACGGGATGTGTCAGGTCGGGAACAGTGATGTGCTAACATGGAGACGTCCCCATGTGCATGTCACACATCTGCAATTAGAAACGAGGCGGGCGGCGGGAGAGCCGGGGGGGGTGTGGCGTTGGTTTGTTGTGGGTCCACTTGATCGTCGTCCCCCCTGACATGCTGTAGAAAAGAGCAGTCTGCGCCTGAAAGGAGCTTATAAAAGAGCAACTGGTTTCACAGGCTTTAATGCGACGATTCGCCTCGTGGGAGCTCGCCAGGCATGTTGGAGATTTGATGCGAGCGAATTCGCAGAGGAATGCAGGGCGACAGGAAACACAATCACAAAGCAGTTAACATTGTAACTGAAGGGGGGGGGGGGGGGGGGGGAGCGCTCCTACACCTGTCTGTCAGGCTGTCTGTCTCTCTCTCTCTGTCTCTCTCTCTTCTCCTCTCCAAGGGAAGGTCAAGGACACATGCATATTCATGGAGGAGCCTGGCACAGGATCGATGGCTTTTAATTGTTTTCTCTTGGATGGTGGAGGGACGTGCCAGTGTCTATTGATCTGTTTGAGCAGAGGCCACTCACAGAGCACGACTGAGAGACCTTTACCTGACTGAACACCGATAGACCGCGTGTGTGTGTGTGTGTGTGCGCGCGCGTGTGCGGTGATTAAAATTTTGACACACACAAAACCAACGGCTGCGTGAAAGCGGCCTCTCAGGGCTCGGAGGTAGATAGACATACACAAAGGTGACAAACCACAGCCGAGGCAAGGAAAACACAGCGCGCGGTTTGCTAGATGGAGATTTGAATGATGCTCTGGCAGTCATTCCTACTCCAGGAATGACTCTAGGTGGGTTTTACAAGACACCTCATACATTCATACAACATTCGTACAAAATAAAAGAAGGCAAAAATGTGTAAAACATGATCAGATACATTTTCCAGGGATCACTTACTCATGTATTTGCATTTCCTCCACGTTTAAAAGCTGCTATACATGTTTCAGATTAAAACTGTACAGGACAAAATGATGACCTCATCAAATATAATGCATTACTAACAATATAGACTTTTATAAAGTAGTTCAAATTGGGTCTAATGTGACCACCTGCAACAGTAAAATGTTTTCTACACATTTATGCATCAGTATAAACTATCTAATGATGGAATTTGCACAGTTTGGAGAACGGGAACGGCAGGAAAGACCCGATTGCAGACTTTGAGACGGAGATATGTTAATAAAAAAAAACAAAAAATCTTACAGCTCCAGTGTCAAAAAAGGCCACAGCTGGCAGATACAGGCAAGCAAAACTTCATACAGCAACAGAAAAAGAAAAAAACCCTGAATCCTCAAAGAACAAAGGAACCGGGCTCGTATAAATAGTGGGACTAATGGGGAAGTGGGAATAAGTGAGCAAGACGTCTGGCGAGTGCTGCACTAATGAGGGACAGGTGAAACTAATCGGGGCGGGGCGGACAAAACCGCCGGGTAAACACATAATGGTGAAGTGAACTGATCTGACTGCTGCTGCTGCTGCTTCTCTTTCCTCTTGAAACATTTTGCAAAAAATGGGTATTTGTTTCGTAGTTCTCTTCCTCTTGACTGTCTTTGGTGGCTCACTGCTACGCTTGTTTGTGTAGAAGTGTTTCCACATCAGCAAAATATGCCAAAAAAAAGGATAAAAACATCATTCTCCACAGCGCTACTAGGTGTCAAGAACTCCTTTAAGCAAATATTGAATAATCCTTCCACCACTGATGCTTTTATATGTATATTTATGTATACATTTTTATGAAATCATTCTTCAATCCGTTACCTTTGACACCGTTTTTCCACTGAAACATTTAAATCTGAAACCCCCCCCCCTGCAAAGATGATCCCCTTCAGAGGCCTCCTCTCTCACTCCCCCTCTCTCTTTCATTTATTCTTTTTGTCGCTGGTTGAATTTGTCAATTTGAACAGGCAAAGTTGGGAGATTGCTGGCAAGTGGGGAGCAAAAAAAAAAAGGAAGGGCTGCACGGCGTGGAATGAAGAGGGAAAAAGGGGGGGAGAGGGAGGAAGATTAAAAAGATTGTGACAGTCATCCATTTGACCCAGGCTGTTGAGTGAGAGCAGTCTCGCTTGTCAAATCTCTGTGCTAACAGTGAATAGCCATATCTGTGCAGAGCATAGAAGGGTGTCATGCACTATGGTTTCATGGTTCAGGATAAGGCTGGATAAAGCCATTGGCTGGATGACACACAGACAGACACGCTTTGGCTTTCCCTCTAACTCCGTGTCTCGCTGCCGGGTTACCGTCCTCACGTCCACAGTGAGAAGCGTGAACACTTATTTTGGTCGTATGTGTTTTATGTGGAAACGGACTATCAATAAAAAGCTGTGTTTTTAAAAAGAGCTGCCCGCAGATTAAACCTTGTACACTCCGATTATTGAACAATGAGAGTCTTCCACCCCTGCCCTCCTCCTCCTCCTTCTCCCCGCTACACTGTAATATCCCCCTCGTTCACACACACAGGACCTATTACCGGCTCATTAGCCTGAATCATACAGGAATTAGACCCCAGCCAGCCGACGATAGCTCAGAGAACGGGCCTTTTTTCGCTCAGGAGTCAGGGGTTAAGTTCCCAATCAAAATAGCCAGGCAGATGTATTGAGACATTTTAATATTGGCCATTGTGTGGAGCTCTAAAAAAATTTTAATCTCTCTCTGGCACGGCTGCCCCCCAAGGCAACTCGAATAACGGTCTCCAGGAGGGGAGGGGGGGGGGGGTTTCAAAGAATTGATGTACCCTGTGGCATTGGGATAATTGTGTTGGAATTGCTGCCACCTTGAACGGCTTTCAGGCTGAGCGCCCTTTCTTCATTTTACTTCTTTGCTTACCTGGCCCATAGATTGTTGCCTCTCTCTCTCTCTCTCTCTCTCTCTGTCTCTCTCTCTCTCCCTCCAATGTTGGGTTTCTCATCAGGTCACCCTCCAGTCTCCCTTCCCCTTTAAATCCTTCAGAACCAAGCCGCTGCCGATGGAAATCAGAGGGACGCTGGCCCACACAAGGAACCAATATATACTCAGAGTGCTAACGCAGTCCCTTTCTGCTGCCGCCGCCACAGTTAATATCATGTAAACCACCAGAGGGGGCCAGTGATGAAGACTGGGAGTTGGAAGATTTCGGCTGCAACTCCACTGGACATGTAAGCGCGCAACATTGTTTTACACCTTTTACAACTGGAAAGCAGATTATTTCTATCTCACCTGTCACATCGCCCTTCCTCCTCTTTATTTTCCTCCCTCTGCACATGGTACGGCCCTCCTCCTCCTCATCACCCACCCCCCCCTTCCTCTCGGTGGTCCTGTCCTCTCCCAGGGTTCAGACTAATGACTAGTGACAGTCCACTGAGGGGAGCGAGCTGTTTGCAGTCAGCAGTGCGTTTGTTGGTAATTATTTTCCAGAGTGTCACATTAGTGTCAGCCTCGTGGCGGTGAGAGAGGAGAGAGGGGCGGGGGGGGCCCCGGCTGGCTGGATGGGTGAGGAGGAGAGAGGAGGGGGGAGGGGGGAGGGGGGGGGAGGGTGTGATGTTTGGTGTTTGGTGGTGGGCAGTGTTGTGTTTATGTGTGTGCATTGAAGTGGCGGTGATGGGTTGAGGACACGGACTGTCACTGCACTTTACACTTCACCTCGTGGCTACGTATGACTCCAGACTATGGGGGGGAGAAAAGTCTGTTCTTTTCTGTTTTGCACTCGTGTTTCTGTCCTGAAAATATTTATCTTAGAGCATGTATTAAATATATGGCGATAAAGTGATCTACTGCATCTATAACGTGGACGTCACTGTGGCGTCAACCTTTGGCATCTGTACAGTTTTGAAGCCTCTCGTTCGCCATCTTGGTTTCTTTTTGCAACCAGAGCTGACGAGACACAGTGGAGCTGCAACGAAACAATAAACAAAACATTTCTAGGTGACCCAAATGTTACAAATAACTTTCATTAACTGGAAACCACACTGTGAGATGGTTACAGTTGCCATGGTAGCGACCTGTCAATCACAAGGTAACCACGCCCTAAATCATACCCTGCTTTATCCAGTATTTTCCTCTAAACGGGACCATAATGTACTAAATGAACATCATGATGCTCTGAAAAGTACTTGGAACTAAACCATGAACTCATGTTTACAATCTTTACTGAGTAATAAATCAAGTGAGAAGTAGAGTTAATTTCTCGTAGACTTCTATACAATCAGACTTCTTGAGTCAAAACTAGTTTAAGGCACATTCGCTTCACAAACCTGAACCTTTAATTTGTGTCAGTCCCACATTCATTCAGTGGTTTTGCTCATTGCTCGGGGCATATCAGTGCCCAATATTCATCACTTTCTCTAACAATTTATGTGACATTGCACCAAGCTGCATTTGCTTTTGTTTTGTTTGTTTTGTTTTTTTCCATCTCTAAATGTTGGGCTAAGGGTCAAACAAAAGAGGGATGTACAATAATGATATCTCCTCCATAGGAGATGAAGTCAGTCCTGGATCACATGAGAATCCCACAATGCCTTCTGAATTATTGCGTCTCATAGAAAATGAATAGGGGAACATTTGCATTTGTTTTTAAAAAAAAAGCTTTTAAATATACAATTGTGACCCACCTTTAGAGAATCTTCATTCTAAAAAGAAAAAAGAAAAAAAAAAGACTTGGGGCTGAGTACTACAGACGGGAAGACCAACATGGTCGTTGTAGTCTTTTCATGGGATTTTTTTCTATCTCTCTTTTACGACGACTTTTTCCTCGTATTCTGTTGAGGAAACTGCATCCAGTTCAGGGAATTTAACTTCAGTAGTAAAGAGACAAAGTTGAGTACATGCAAACAGTATCGGCCCTCTGACACGGGTGTGCTGTGAATGTGTAAACATAGTGTGTGTGTGTGTGTGTGTGTGTGTGTGTGTGTGTGTGTGTGTGTGTGTGTGTGTGTGTGTGTGTGTGTGTGTGTGTGTGTGTGTGTGTGTGTGTGTGTGTGTGTGTGTGTGTGTGTGTGTCACCGAGCCCCTTGGGAGGAAGCGATCAATGATTGAGACCATAATGCACCTCTCTGTATTCCTCCTCACATTCACGCTCACTGGCTGCTTTGGGGAGCTGTCACACACACACACACACACACAAACACACATATTTTTCCACGCACACACACATTGTCACATGTTCGACAGCTCATCTCTCACACGTTGCCTTCCACTCCATCTTGTAGCTGTCTGGTCGATGGCCTCGCTCTCTGTCTCACTTCCACAGCTCAGTCATTGGCAGACTGCTCTGCTCTGGCGCTGTCTCTCCCTATGTTAATATAGTAGCTAACCTCTCTCCCTCTCTCTCTCTCCATAGCACTGCTACCAGACAGTCTCTATGTTGATATACTGAGGAGAGTGCAGAACTCCGCCGCGCAACTACTACCCGACTGACTCCAGACAGCTGAGCACCCTTCATCTCCACCGTTGCTGCTGCCGGGCCGCTCTGTTGTCCTGCACACTTGTTTGGAGTCTCTCACATCGCTCTGCAGCTTTTTCCAGCGAGCACGATCCCTTTGCAAAGAAAAAAACTAATTATTATTTGATTTTTTCATTTTCATGCTCCTCTGCTTTTGATTAGGGGAAATTGTATGATTTTTTTGTTTTGTTTTGAAGGCAGAGATCGTGAGTCTCACAGCAAAAGGTAATTATCACTAATTGGTCTGTGGAAATGATTGCAGCAGTAACTTAGTTTACTCCAAAGCCCCCAAAATCGAGACCTGGAAATGAAAGGAGGAGAGAGAGAGAGAGAGGAAATAAAGACATGAGTATTTACTGTTCACCGCTCTAATTACGCATTGTGAAAGTTAAAAGACTCCGCTGATGACCCCTGGCATCGTAATAAAAGAAGTGGAGGACTCTCATCACGTTGATTTAATTAGCCTTTAACTCATCTCTTACTTGTTGGGGGAATTACACGGAACGCCACAGAAACTAAGCTGTGGAATTGAACTCATATTAAAAAAGGCTTAGAAATGATTCGAAACTCAAATCTGAGAGGACGGAAGAAAGTGAACACACACACAAAAAGTGTGTGTGTGTGTGTGTTTGTTTGAATATATGCGTGTTGTGTGTCTGCATGGCAGTCAAGAAGACAAGCCAAGTGACTCACCTCCTGCCAGAAAATGAAGACATACAATTAACATCGTATCCCATCATCCTCAGCTGAGCGGGCAGGCCTGTAATTGGCTGGCTGACCAGCCTGCGTGGCTCCGGGTGGCAATTTATTCTGGAAGCCGCGCAGTTTACCCTGGGCAGCTAACGGCCCCTGTGCCATAACCTGGCTGAGGCAGCAGGGACATCATTAACACTTCAGTGGGCCTGCAGGACACACACACACACACACACACACCCATCATCATCCACTACACACCACCTACAGCCACGAGCAGAAAAGGGGGGCAAATTGGAGGGACAGGGTAGAAATAATCATCACAATGTCAATGAGCCACTTGTAGTGAGTGTGTTTACTGATCAGCTTGCAAATCGGGATTTTTTTTTTTTTTTTTTTTGCATTTCCTGATAAAGGAAAATCATCCCAGTGTCCTCGATCATTTTTGATGATTAATTTGTAATCAAACGGAGGTAATCCTTGCCTTTAGCAGATTTGATGTGCCTTGATGTCTAACCCTGGACTGTGTGTGTGTGTGTGTGTGTGTGTGTGTGTGTGTGTGTGTGTGTGTGTGTGTGTGTGTGTGTGTGTGTGTGTGTGTGTGTGTGTGTGTGTGTGTGTGTGTGTGTGTGTGTGTGTGTGTGTGTGTGTGTGTGGCATGCAGTTGTCTAACCCCCAAAACAATGTGCGAGGCCTCCTGAGCGAGAGTAATGACCTTGCCTTGTCACAAGGAAGACATGTGTTACAAGCTCCCATATTGGTCCGAGGGCAAAGACTGTTACCGAGCCAGTCTGGACTCTGTTTTTTTTTTTTTTACGTGGTCCATTTAAAGGTCTACATCTGCTCCGCCGTGGCCCTCCTCCTCCTCTCCGACCGGCTGTCGTTTAGGAGTGACAGGAAGTGGCTCACGTTGGAAAGGCTCCGTCCCAGTGATGGCTTTGAGGATGTGAGGAGGAGATGAAGTGTCCGGGCTAAATCACGCTTCCCGCTCAGTCGATAATGTAGGCAAGAGAGTCAATATTTGTTTGTTTTGTTATTATCCCAATTAACCCGAGTGTTTTCAGGCTGCGTTAGCCAGTGAACCCCCACCGGTTTCCAGCGGTCTCCCCACAAGCCTCCTCCTCGTGTCTTCTACTTGGCTGTGATATTCCCAATTCACTCATTTCCTATCTCAGGACTCTTTCTTGCTCTCTGATTACACACACACACACACACACACACACACACGCAGGCTCACAGCCAAATGGCTGTTCATTAAAGACAGGGACCTGAGGGGAAGCAATCGTCTGAGAGACGGAAATTGCGTGTCACATTAGATTAGCAGTGTAAAGCCTCTGGATTGGCTCAGGGGAATAAGGAATTATTTCAATTACATTATTTCAAAAAGTCTTTAAGCAATACCAATACCGATAAAAACAAATTAAGAGTGATTTGGGCTGATTTGTGGCGCTCTGAGCTGTGCTCCCTGACAATGTGCTGGGAATCAGATATGAATAATGCAGATATTACGCTTTGTGTAATGTGTTGGAGTTGAAAGCAGATTATCTGTGACAAATAACGCCATTGGTTTGCATTGTGTCTCATCAAAAGGGAATGTTCCCAAGTGTCAATCACGCGGCGCGCCGCGGTGGCACCGAGGACGGGGATGACTCCATCACCCAGCATTCACAGTAACGAGGCAGTGACACCAAGTGAAGACTCAAGTTTTTTTTTTTTTTTTTTTTTCAGTGAAAAGTCTTCATGTAGTGTAATTTCTGATATACATGAAGTGGATTTGCAAATGTCTTGTCTTTTATACAAACAAATGTTATGCATGAATACATTTCACCTGATTGGGACAAAACATGGAATCAATGGTGAAAAGTGATTATTGATACATTTAAATAGGAATAAACAGAGGATTGTGTTAAAAATTCCAACTTTATGGGCAACAGTGTAGAAGTTTAGTGGATGTGATCCTCCAAATTCAAAAGTAAGGTGGTTTTTCTTCCAAAAAGTTCTAAGGATTTATGTTTGCATGAAGAATACAGATTAAAAAAAACAAAATTTTTACTCTATATTGCTTGTTTTGTGAGTTTTCCTTTTTAAATCTTTGGTAAAAACCGAATACTGTATTTTTTTACAGCGAAAGGGAGAAATTGAATGTGTGTGTGTGTGTGTGTGTGTGTGTGTGTGTGTGTGTGTGTGTGTGTGTGTGTGTGTGTGTGTAGGGGGGAGACAGAGAGAGAGAGGAGGGGAAGAGGCTACGGGGAAAGAGGGCAGGGAAAGAGGGAGAGGGGGGCTGGGGCTGGTGGAAGGAGGGAGGGGGGGGGGGGGATGTCACACGGAGCGCATGAAGGAGAGACCAACAGAGACCGACCGACCCGCAGCCAGTCCAGACGCCGATGCCCTGATCCATCCAGCCCCCCCTCCCTCCCTCCAGACACCGCTCTAAACTCCACCACATCGCCGTTTCACACATCTGGAGGAGGACTGGGAAACGCTGCCCGCAGCTGCACGTGGTTTTTTCTTCTTCTTCTTCTTCTCCCTCTCTTCTCACTTTCCTGCGCGACCCGGAGAGAAAGTGCCCGAAAGTCTCTGAGAAATCCCGAAGTTGAAGGAGAAGGAGAGAGAATTACATCTTCGTCCACGGTGAGTCCCGGCTGACGCTGCGCGGTAACGCGGCTGATCACAGCTGCGTTTCTTCTAATTGGTTCAATTGGCTGTTTGAGTGTTTCTGTCGGAGCTTTGTCGCGGTGGGGTTTCTTCTTTCTGAGGGGACTTGTGCGCTCTCGATGGGAAACTGCTGCCTGGTTTTTAAAACGACGTAAAGACTTTGAGGGAAATGTTTGCTATAAGAGGGTCAACTCGTGACCTTTGCGCTTTAAGACGCGTAAAAGTCGCTGTATGTATTTCCAGTTTGTTCAGGTCAAGTGTTTGATGTGGTTTTATCACCGCAGCGCGTCAAACTTTTATTCTCATTCTGGGTAATAATTTAACGTGTTTATTCATAAAGTGGTTCATGGAGGTGACACTCTTTACTTTCTTATTTCGTCCTTTTCCCAATAAATTATTCAATTTTAGTTACAGAGGACCTGCTAATAAGTAGATTCATGTGTTTTTTTCTTATTCTAATATAAAGTCGTGCAACCTTTTTCCGTATTATTTTTTTTAAATGTGCTGTAATTAAACACACTGTTAATCCTTGATTGTTTTTGTGCTGATTGACGTTTCTCGAGAAACTTCTATTCCGGGATGCTTAAAAAAACCTTTTTCCGATTTTATTGTGTTCGACACTCAGCAAGATATCAAATTTATTGATTTTCTACGATTAATTAATTCCACGGGAAAAAAGAAGAATTTTGTTTCATGAAAGTGTCTGGACTTTCCCTAAATCTAATTGCTTCTACCTCACTGTTTAATTTAGTTTAGGTTTCGGCTGTATTTTATTGTCAATTTATCCCCTGGTAATTACTTACAGGCACAGAAGGCCTCCTCCAACCCTGTTCTATTGAAATGAGTTCAAAACTGTAATTGTAAAAATGCCTCTGGAGTTACAACTGGGTTTTTGGCATTGGGGCTTATTTAAAAAGAAAAAAATCCCTGTGAACTTGTAAAAATGATTTCTTCACAAGAGAGGTCAAATTAATTATTACAATCCAGCAACGGTGTAAAGAAATGCATTAGCATGCTTTTTAAGGATAAAACAAAAATCTTTTGAAACTATTTATAATTTATTTTCATGGCTCAGGCTTTACGTTCCACCTGAACACTCCTCTAACTCTGTCCTCCCCCCTCCTCTCCTCAGGACCACTAACACGGAGGTGAATGGACCTCCACCGGCCCTTCAAGATGGACAGCTCCTCCTACCTGCCGGCTCCGCTGGCCTCCCCCGCCCTGATGGTGCTCGCCTCCACGGCAGAGGCCGGTCGCGACGCCTCCGTCCCCTGCCAGGCGCCCAGGCCCTTCGGTATCCCCGCCTCCGTGGAGAAGGACCTCCACCTCCCCTTCCCCTCGGCCTCCTACACCTTCACCTCCATGTATCAGCGCCAGGGCCCCATGTCCGGCACCTTTCCGTCCCGAGACTTCCCGGCCTCCCTGCTCCACCTGCACCCCCAGTTCAACCCGCCCAACCTGGACTGCTCCACCCTGAGCATGCTCAACCACAGCGGCGTGGGCGCCTTCCGACCTTTCTCCTCCCCGCAAGACGAGAGGGAGTCGGGGCTCTACCACTCGGCCTTCACCCCGGCCAAGAGGCTGAAAAGCTGCTTCCCGGAGGTGGAGGGGAAGGAGTTTGACTTCGGCTCCCCGGGAGGCTCCCTCAAAGCCGGGGAGGACTCGGGGAGGAAGCTGTTCTCCATGTCCGGCCTGCTGTCTGATGGGGAGGCTTCATCGAGCCCGGAGGAGCGCAAAGAGCACAGTGAGTACACACACACACACACACACACACACACACACTGATCTGATCCACGTCTTGGTATGTAAACATGCACGACACATCTGAAGCTCACCAGCAGTCACTCATCTCACACCTTTACTGTACGCAGCGAAAACATACAATTTAATTGGCACATCAAAGACCTCGCTCACCCTGACACGACACGGCAGATGACATTTACATACCGTCTGTAGCCGTGGCGACTAATGGTGACAAATTGAAAGGAGCCTTTGTGAGTAAAGACGTTATCTGAAAACATTTTTAACCCGCGGTCGGACAAAGTGTTTACAGCCGACTGGCTCAGACCGGCTTTGACACAAATAAATTGAATGGTGTCACTTATTCAGCTTAGTGATCATTAGCCACATATGACCATTAGGCCTATTGGAAGTCAGACTTTTTCTCGGCGGCGGAGGAACACAAATACACGGGAGCGCGTCGAGGGTTGACATAGGAGGAGTGAGAGTCGGAACGAATGACACCCTGTCAGAGATAACGAGGTGGCAGAGATAGAGAGGAAGGGATGGAGGAGGATAGAGAAAAAGAGAGAAGGAGCGAGACAGAGAGAGAGAGAGATGCTACGATGCGCCGCAGCCTGAGCTTCCCAAACGAAAACCCTCAGCTCAATATGGCCGCCCACACCAGCCGTCTGATTTGTTGACAAATGAGTGGGAGAGGTGTCAGTCAGTGCGCCCGCAGAGGGAGAGCCGCTCCTCATTACTCCCGGGGATAATTGCCCAACGACGCGGGGGCACAACACTTGCCTCAGAGGGGGGAGGGAGGGAAGCCGGAGTCAGGGAGGCAATGCTAGGCATGATGGGAAATCAAACCCCCTCAGTGGCGGTCGCCAAGAGAAGCGCCTGACAGATGAAAGGGACCGGAGAAAGACAGAGAGAGGAGAGAGAGAGCACCCGGCAGATCAGAGGGGGACACCATTGAAAAATAATGACAATGAGAAGGGGGGGGCAGCGATGGAGAGGGGTGAAGGCGGGAGTGGGGGGGGGGACGCTGATACACGCTTTCATACATATCACCTAAAGGAAACTTTCATCCCACACATAAAGGGTGGGAGCACGGACGAGTTGTCTTAAGAAAAGTTTTGGATTGTGTGCCGTGCGTGTGTGTGTGTGTGTGTGTGTGTGTGTGTGTGTGTGTGTGTGTGTGTGTGTGTGTGTGTGTGTGTCTTTGTGGAAACTTGGTGATTTTGTCGCCGGTTGGTGTCTGAGTGACAGGGCCGGGGAGGCGGAGTGGCAGGAAGGAATCTCAATATGGAATTTTAATAAGGACGGGAAAGGAAAGAGACGCCAGGCAAAGCAGCGCGCCGGCGTGAGAGGTGTGTCTGTCTGACAATGTTTGCTCTGTGCACTCGTGCATGCGTGCACCTCTCACCTCCTGATTTTTTGGGAATCTCATTTGGGGAATGTTGACAAGGACAAAAGACGAGGAGGGATGGAACATCTCTCCTCCAAAAAAAAAAAAAAAGAAACGGGTTTGGGAAGGGGAAAAAAAAAAATGGATTCATGCACATTGGAAGCTGCTTTTCCAGCTTTATCCAATTAGATTGGAGCTCAGGCAAACTAAGAGCTTTAATGCAATTGAGCTCCCCGGCACTTTTCTAAGTCTGACATACACTTGTTCCTCTTGACTGGGTAACAGACAGTCACTTCAGGAGCAAAAGTCTTAACTGCTAAGCTTGAAATCTTCCCGGGTTGTGAGAGTGTGTGTCTTACTGTTCGCACACTGCCGATGCAAACACTCACCCAAGTGCAGAATAAACCATAAAAACCCACTTTTATACATTTTTTTTTTACGTTTTCCTGTTGGGTTACCTGTGTCTGTATGGGCTTCAGTCTCCCTGTCAGGCCTGGCACTGCCCTCGAGCAAGGCATTGGCCTCAAAACTGGTCTGTGGATGCCGATCAACTAAATAAACTCACTTTTCTTGAAGTATTTTTGAATCTGGAATGAAATGAGGACACTTATGTGGAGTAGAATACTTTTAAGAGAACACAAATTGAATATTATGATGAAGTCTCCACTTCTGAGTGCCGTAGTTGCACTCGCAGCTCCGTGGAGGAAACAACCTCTTCCCCATCGACGACAGTGGACATCTCCCGTTTTGTCCATTTAGCGTCTTGTCTTCTGTCCATTCTCCCTCCCAGACTTTCCCCCCCTGTTTTATCAGGGAATGTCTGAGACGCTCGGTGCGCTGTGACAGCTGTTCAAACAGCCTCGCTCCGCTTTCAAAGGGCAGATGTCTTCACTGGAGCGAGTCATGCTTATTTTCCTCAGGGAGATGCTTTTTTGCGCCGGCGGCCCGAGCTGGAACCCAAAATGGCCCTTTTTACCAGAAACAGGAGTTGGGGAACTGGAGGATTGGAGTGGCAAAACACACCGCGGCCAGACGCCGACGGGGTGGTGTGTGTGTGTGTGTGTGTGTGTGTGTGTATCTGACTGTGATGGCGAAGCTGAGTGCAAGCTGTGATAACTGGAGCCAGATGTTGGAGAGCGACTGTGTTGTGATACTTGTTAGACGGCAAAAAGTGCTGGTCAGGAAAGTGA
Source organism: Eutrigla gurnardus (assembly GCF_963514095.1). NCBI lineage: Eukaryota > Metazoa > Chordata > Actinopteri > Perciformes > Triglidae > Eutrigla > Eutrigla gurnardus. Next base: position 26,044,083 of record NC_139920.1, on the reverse strand, counting down.
AAACCTTCACCTGCAGGAACGTAAAGGTCGTCGACGGTTGAATCCCTGAGTTCACCTATTTAGTACGTCTTCCTTCCTCCACTGTAAGAAATAACTGGGCTGACCTGGAGCCAATTTCACAAGGAAGCACGAGGAAATAAAGCCTGCGCTTCGCCACAAATATACAGTTTTTATTAGTGAAACAAGGCAAAATAAACGTGGAAGGAAATTATCCCGTGTTGCAAATTTTTTATCCAGATATATTCTCTATTTGTATTGCTAGTAGGGATGGGCGATATGGCCTAAAATCCATATTGCGATGTATATTGCAGCCTTTTGCGATAACGATACATATCACGATATATAAGTTATAATAGAACCATTTCAGAACAGGTGACATAGAGGAAAGCCAAACTGCTAAATGTATTTAAGAAAGAAAGAAAGAAAGAAAGAAAGAGTATAGAATTAAATTCTCTATCGTAGGCCATTTTTTTATCGTTTTTATCGCGCATTACTAATTCCTAGCATACAGCTGGATCATTACGAACATATTCATGTAAAAGACGTGTTTTTTTTAAAATTAAGTTTACTAACTCATTGTTTCCCATCATGCATGTTAGTGTCCAGCTGGCTGTCGGTTGTAGTTTTTGCTGTTTACGACTTTTAGTTGGACATAATGTGGGTAAAGCTAATCCTAGCCTTTGTCAGTGTGACATTACATTCTCAAATTTCACAATATTGATTTTCTAAGCTTCATGCTCGTCAAATGTATGATATCCTGTTGGCCTGACATGCACAAATACTGTATTATTATATACGTGAATATCGACTTTGTGAGTCTGTTTGCCTCCACTTTGGTAAGGTTGAACATGAAAGCTTGAATGGACACTCCACCACAACAAATAAGCCCATTGAAGATTTATCTCACTGGGATGAGAAGGTGTTCACCAAATCTTCACCTGAGTGGAAAAAAAAGCCCTGCAGGAAGTTAATAGAGGGGAAACATGTAAGTGTAGCACAGATTGAGGATTCTCCACCAGACGCCCACGGAGTGTAAGCGTCCTCCACGGTCGGTTATTCATGGGTTGTTAGGGGACTAGTGCGGCGCCCGAGCTGAATCAATATGACATAGATTCATCTTAGATCTGGCACGCGGATTACCTCTGTGGGGAAGTTTGACGGGCGCTCCGGACGCTAGAGCCAGCATGCTCGGTGCGTGCGGTGCATGCATGCGGACGCACGTTCAGGGGGTAGATGTCTTCAACCCCTAGGGGGTCCGCAGAGTTACTGCAGGTGGTGAAATAATCTGTCCAAAAATACACGTCAACATGAATACGACCTAAAATAAGCAAATATAAATCGTTCTGTTTGTTAAATGTTGTGCAATTGTGATGTAGAAATGCCAATATAGAATTAAATTATGTTCTATAAATATATCAAGTTTTGCATTGTATACACACATCATCATTCATACAACGTACGAAGCTGTACGAAGTACGTGCTGTCGGGAGCTTGTGGTCGTGTTTGTAGGTACTTTTCCAACACTTATTTGTGCATCTAAGTTTCTCTGCTTCTCACACACACACACACACACACACACACACACACACACACACACTTGGCTGCGTGTGCTGATTTGATAACAGGACAGCCGTCTGTGTGTTTTCTGTGCGGCGGTCGTTGACGGCTGCTGGTATTGAGCGGAGCTTCCCGCTGAAAGGCCCAGTGTTTACATCCGACTGGCAGGTCACAGGAGGATCAATAGCAGCCACTCGATGCTCATGCATACACATATATAGTATCCGCTGCTCCGCTATTATTCCCAGGGTGTATAATCCTTATCAGGCGCTCTTGCGTGTGCACTCCACGCATCGACAGTCACACTCACCATATGTCTATGCATTTTTTTTTCTTTTTTTTTTTTAAAAGCTCCTTTTTACCTGACGGCATTGTGCGCTGCAAAAAAAAAAAAAAGAAGCAATTTTCTCCAAAAAGCGACATGTGCAGCCGCCTCTCCTATAGCGGCCACACTGGTAGGCTCGCTCTTGATTTCAAACACTCGGGGAGGAAGCATTACAATATTAATGGTGGTTGTGTTTGATGTGAGAGCACGGCCACGGTTGACTGTTCCCCCTCCTGTTGTGATGGTAGTTTGTTCTCCTAATGTTCTCAGTAATAGAGGCTTTCATCCTGGCAGGAGGGGGAAATCTTCTCAGCTTTTTATCTTATAAGGGCTGGAGAGAGGGAACATGTGTATTTACATTTACGTGTTGTCTTTGTGGTTTTTGTATACGTCATTGTGTATTTGTGGTCGGAATGTGTGTGTGTGTGTGTATTTGTATGTGTGTGTGTGTGTTACGGCCTCCGTGCAGGCTGAAGTATCTTCCAACATTTCAGGCTGTGGACCACACGGCTCGTCGGAGGCAGACAGGATTTCTATAAGTCTGTCAGTAGTTCTTTTACAGTAGCGTGCGTGTGTGTGTGCGTGTGTGTGTGTGTGTGTGGGGGGAAGGGGGGTCTTTTTGTGGTGACCATCAGCACCTGTTTGACGGCCAACAGATCGGTCGTAACACTTGAAGTCGCTGCATCGCCAGAAAAGAGCAGTGCTGCTTCTGCGTGGAGAGAGAGGGAGGCTTGAGTGTGCTGAGAGAGAGAGAGAGAGAGGGGGGGGGGGGGGGTCATAATGAGTGCAGAGCCCAGGGGTCGTTAAGACAACAGCCTTGTTTTAACAGAGGCCATCTTCCTTTTTCCTCGTGCTCCGTTTTCCCTCTTTTCTTTTTTTTTTACTTCCTTCTACACACCTGATCGACTTGCATCACAGCTGCCTCTGATCTCACATCAAAGACCTTTGTGTGTGCGTGTGTGTGTGTGTGTGTGAGTGTGTGTGTGTGTGTGTGTGTGTGTGTGTGTGTGTGTGTGTGTGTGTGTGTCTGTGTGTCTGTGTGTGTGTGTGTGTGTGTGTGTGTGTGTGTGTGTGTGGGAAAGGCTCCGGGTTAAGGCAGAAAGGGGTATTCCTGTAGATGAATCTCGGCAGTGGCACGCACACACGCACATCCTCCATCCCCGTCCCCAGAGCCTCACAAATCAGTCAGGCAGATAGAGAGGGCAGGGAGGCCAAACGCTGGGGTTAAACACATGCTGCCGAGGAGCAAGCGCACCCAGACAGCAAGACCACACCAATCCTGCACGCCTGGATGGCAGCCAGGAACTCACACACACACACACATATACATAAAACCCTATATATGTGTGTGTGTGTTTGTCTTGTGTCACACAGACCTCATTACCGCATGTCACTTGTACTTGTTGCAAGTCTCCCAGCTGTGGAAGAGCTTGACAACAGCCAAAGCGTCAAAGGCATGCCAAGCTTGATAGCTTCACTTCCCGGATACATGACGTCCTGACATCATCCGGCGGCTTCGGGAGCACAGTTGGCAGCCGAATATCAAATGTGCAATCTTTTATTTATTTATTTTTTTTTTGCAATGTTTTTGAATTTGAATAAACGGAAGACGTGTTAAGGGAGCCACAAAGTACATGTAGAAAGTTGTATAGATGTATATTGTGTGCATGTGACAGTTTAACTATGTCAAAGCACAGGAAACGGTACAGATTACTCCCAGCCGTACTACTTAAAGATCCGCTGATCGATTTCGTCACCTCCCGTGCCGCTGAGCTGTTTCGCGAAAACTCCCATCGGTTGCCGGTGAACCCCCCCTGCCTTAAAGGTCAAAGTTTGCCAAGATTGACCCCTCTCACCCCGCCGTGCAGGGGGTGTAAACACTCCCCCGATTCTCCTCAGAGAATAGCATCGAGGTCCAGGCCATAAATCACGGGTCTGATAATTGATAGGAAAACAGCAGTCCGGCACTATATAACCTTTTACGTGTCGTCTCAACTCTTTATTATGGTGCTAATGAGTGGCCGGCCATCGGGGTTAGAGCCGCGAGCAGAGGGTGTGGTGGTGGTGGGGGTCACCTCGGTAAACTACAGGCACACACACACACACACACACACACACACACACACACACACACACAGGTGGGCAGGCAGACGCTCAACTCCACACAGGAAGGCACCCTCACTGGAGGATATGCGCGTATGCAAGCATTCCCTCACACACACACACACACACACACACGCATAATATGCAAACACACACATGCACACAGTAGCTGGCAGGCTCAGCAGTGTCCATTACAGGCTGCCATTAGTATGGAGATTGTGCTAATTGTCCCCACAGACCACACAGGCAGCGCTCAGCAGGCCCGCTGCGAGTCTGTAAGGCTGAGTAAGAGCAGGGACTCTGCCCTACACATCCCATTGTCTCGGTCGTGACCCTATTAGTGCAATTACAAATCAATCATTGAATGATTATGGGATACATGCTGTGGATTGTTTCAATGCAAATTATAACCATTACAACACATGGAGTTGCCGTGCTACTGTAGCAGAGTTTCACAGAGTAACAATGGAAGATATGGACTAGAATAATCCAGTTCAGAGAGCGTTGTTGAAACGTGTCCAGTGGCATCATCAAACGAGTTTCCAGTGACGTTTTTACCTGTTTTGAGAGCTTCAATAAAAATGTTTTTCATGGAAAACATGTGTCTAATTGCCCTATTGTGGCATCTTTTATTAGAAAATGGAAACATGAAAACTGTTTTGAACAGTAGAGGATCAAAGTGTAACGGCAAGTTTTAGTTATTTTATGAAGAAGTGAAGTGTTGCCATCAAAAGTTATTAGTAATTACATCAGCATATAGTAATTGTTGATGTATTCGGTCTTTTATTGAAAATATGCTCTGAAAATTCTTCTTCTTAAAACACTAAATATGCAATAAAAAAAATGCATGGGTCTTATGATTTATCATAATGTGGCTTTTGAAGGAAACTTACAAAGTATAAATATACTGTATGCCAAAATCATACAATAATTATTTCAAAATTAAGTAATGGAATATATATCATTAGAGAAAATATGTATATATATAGAAAATGTTAGTCAAACCTGTTTAAAACACATATTGTAGTTTTAACATGATGATCCATAGTTGCTCTTTATGGTAATTTAAGTGTTATAAGAAGATGAAGTTAAATATTTGAAGTATTTATGAGCTCCTTTTCCCCCGAGACACATAATTTAGTTTAAATCCATACAACAAACACTGAATCATTGTCTCTTTAACCAAAACTATTGCTTTTAATACATTTAATCTGGATTCACGGTGTGAAATAGCTGCATGAATCTGTATAGTTGTTACTTTGGGTGGGCTTGGTCCAGGGTCCCGGGACTGGAGAGGGTCCAGTCTCATTAGCCGCATCTCAAAGCCCCCCGATCAGTCAAGTAGGGGAGATTGAACCGTGAGCGGCTCCTGTGTGACCCCGCTGGGCGAGAACACAGGGGAGAAGATCTATACCCGCTGGCGCTGCATCGGCCCTCTTTGTTCCGCCGTGTTTGCTGACAGGGGAGATCGGAGGGGCGTATCGACGGGGGGGGGGTGGGGGCTCACACTGCGCTGCGTTCACCGGGGCTACGCAGGCCGAGTGTGTGAATGATGTATACATGAGCACCATCACAATGTGTGCATATTCACACTCACACACACAGATCACAACCGTGATTTCCAGTCTGGTGTGGAGGGTCGGCCGTCCACTCGAGAGCGTTGTGTTGAAGCTGGATTTATCTTCCTCTCAACGAGGCGTCGGGGTCGAGTGGAGTCAGTGTGGTGCCGGGATACCACACTCAGCAGGCAGGGATGCCCTTTATCCTGCAGAGACAACAACAATAAAGGCATTATTTAGTGCCCACCTTTGTTGCAGTGTAACGCTTAAAGTGCACGATCACATAGCCGGGGGGACACAACAGCCCTAATGGATAGTTGGCGAAGTTCATGATGTCAGATTTGTGCTGATGGCGAAGTTAGTTGTATAGGACGGTCCTTTTGGGAGGCTCAGGTTGGGATTTTATCTTCATATGACAAAGAGTTTAGAAATAATTCCTGTAGTTATTTAATGGTGGCCAGAAGAAAATGTCATGTAATAAATGCTTTTATGTGAGTAATTATTATAATTATTATTATAAAATAATTTACTTTCCTATTTATTTTTACAAAAAAGTAGTTTTCTTAAAGATTTCTTCACCTTTTAATACGAAGTTATCCTCAAAGCTGCTTTAATTCCCCCTGATTCCTCTTCACCTTTGTGTTTGGCCTGAAGATAAGCCGCTCAATCGTCTCTATCTTTCCATCATTTGAAGATAAAAAGCATCTTCATCTGGTCGTAATTGTTTGCTCATCCAGGCAGACACAATAACTTCCCTGAGGAAGTGTGACTAACCCAAACACAGGTGTATCACAGAGCGCCAGGTGCTTGTGGTCCCACGTCGTACCAGCAGCAGTCAACACTGTTTCTGACAGTATCAGATGTTATCTGGGGGAGGGAGGGGGGGGAGGTTTGGTTTGGGGGGGGGGCAGATGGGTTATCTGTGATGAGGCTGAAGGCAGCGATGCTGTGGGGTCTGGAAGGTCTGACTGGAGACCTGCTGCCGCTGAAAACTGGGCTTTTTTTTGGTCACAAACCCGGCATAAACAAGAATTTAGATTTCCTTTGAAGTGTATTAGCGCGTCCCTAATGGTCGAGGCTTCCGCTGCTCACCTGCGCCGCACAAAGTGTATGTGGGACAGGTGTGTGAGGGGAACGCAGGTGTGTTTTCTCTGATGAGTCAGCTGCACAATTATCATCAGTAAAAACATGTTGACGACACAAAAACAGCCATTGATGTACCTTGCTTGTTTTTCTGGCGTTTTTGGTATGGTGGTATGATTCATTATTATTGTGGATTTCTGGCAAAATAAACATACTGCGCTTCTATAATAGCACTTTTACTTAAGAGGTAGTAAGGGTTTACTCTTCTTCTGGGTGTTTCTCTTCTCTGCTTCTTTTCATCCTTTTTTTCTCATCCCTTTCTTTTTCCTCATATTCATTGAAACTGTGTTTCTCGCTGTCGGTGCAGTTTTGTGCTTCAGTTTTCCAGGAAATTAAGCCAGTACAACAGAAATCAGAGCACGGGGAACCCACAAGTACATGTAGTTAAGTGAAGAATGTACACGCTGACAAAACAAATCAAAGGAAAAGTAAAGAGCTCCCTGATAAAGAGTGATGATTATGAGAGAAAAGCAATGTAGGAGGACTAAATCTTCCTAAAATCCTTTTCCTTTAGAGGAAACCTGATTTCATGCTTTACTGAATGCAGTTCTGGTGTTGTAATAAAAATGTGTAATTCCTCTCTTTTTCTTTTATTTTTCCTTCTTTTTTCTACTCCTTTCATATTCCCTGCAAACTCATCTGGAGTTATAACGTTCAGATCGTTTCTGTTACATGAATGTGAACAACTGTACTTTAAACCTCCATCTGGGAACCTCATCAGAATGAGCCTCCTGCACCTGATTTTCTGAAAAAGAAAGAAAGAAAAAAAAAACAGGGTTAGTGGATGTGATCGAAAACCTTTTCTTTTATTCAGTCTGGCTGTTTTAAAATTGCCAAATTTAAAATTGATGTTTGTTTAGGGAGTTGAACAGCCGTTGCTGCTGTACAGCGTGTCAGATTTGGCACTGCAGTCGCCTACTTGATGCAGAAAGGCTCAGACGTGATCTCTGGGGGGTTCTTTTCAAGGCGTTTTTTTTAAATAAAGTCAAAACAATAAGAAAAATGTAGAGTAGAGCTCTCTGCTTTGGTCCCAGCTGATCAAATAAAGGAAGGATTCATTTTTTATAGGCTGTGATGCTGATAAGTCCTGCTGCAATTACACTCTTCAGTGAGTTTAACACACAATGGCACTCTGTTTGTCCAAGACTGTTTAAAAAAAGAAAGTTGAGTACTTGAAGTAAGCAACAGAGCGACCCTCTCATTTTCTCCTTATTAACCACTAATTGAGGGGAAGAGCAGGATGAGAAAGACAATGAGAGAGGAATGATGAGGAGACGATGGAATAATAAGAAAGAGAGAGAGAGGGAGAGAGACACAGGGCGAGTATTAACGTGTATTAATCAGTGGTGCGGGTAATAGCGATCTGTATTTTTGGAGCCAATCTAATTAGCCTCTAATGAGAGATTGTGATCTCTCTATTAGCTTTTCGATGTCTCTCGTTCTCACCCTTTCTCTCTCTTTCTGCACACACACACACACACACACAAACACACACACACACACACACACACACAAACAAAAGAGTGATTGAGATGATCATGACAGGAGTAATTGACGATTCAAATTGACACGTTTGCTTCAGTCCACAAAAAGAAAAGAATCTTCCAGCAAACACACTGGTATTAAATCTCAATATTTCACAGCTGGCGTCAAACACCTGTTTCCAGAGGAAGGCTCTCATTAAAGTGATAACAGGACGTTATTATTATCTGCAAAATGGCTTCAACTTTTCAGGAGCAACCTTGTATTTTTCAACTTGATCATGAGTTTTTTTAATTAAGAATTGCGTACAAACTCCAAGTGTTGTAGATCTGTAAACCCCAATAAGCTCCAGAAGCAGCACCTTAAAAAAATATCTCCCTCCTGGCAAAAAAATAAAATAAACGATAATGATTGATTGCCTGAAGTCTGAGTTGAGAGAGGTTCAAGTCCCGATGGTGTGATATAGTGTGACATGGTTGGATCTCTGTATATCCGGCCTGTCTAGTGAGTGCAGGTTGATGGCATCAAAGTGAGTGACAGGCCACCGGTGAACATCTCTGTTGCTGTCCGCCGTCGGCGACGGCTCCGACTTTGACAGACAGCAGTCAGCAAACAGATGTCACAGCCTGGATTTGGCATTCGCTGCCCAGAATATCAGCTCGATTACTTCTCAACTTCTGGAGGATCATATCTGCTGACGGTAGATAGAAGGGAGTGTAAATGAGAGGAGGGAAAAGGGCAAAGACGTGCACTCAAGCTTCCTGGTGGGACTGGAACTAAGTAAGGTAGGTATAGAGGTCCTCATGGGTCCAGGACTTTGGACCTGATTCAAAACAAACCTTTGAAAACTTACTCATAACCCAAAGAAAACAGAGGACAGTCCGACCTGATCCCTGATGCTCAAACAGGACCTGAACAGACCAAAATCGAGATGAACAATTGGTAAACTTCTTTTCTTCTTCCTCATGTCGGACATTTTCCCCATTTTATCTAAAGTTCAAACCCACCGTCTCACCTCTGCTGAGTGAGTTTGCTTTGATCATTAGACATTTGGGAACAAAGACCCCCAACTGGTAACAATAAATTGGGACCTTACCTGGGTCTGCATATTATTTGGACCCCATCCAACTCCGATCTTGGGTTGGGTCTTAGTTACCAAACCATGTGGACCTGTGAAGACCCCCAGACTACCTTCATGTTCCACCATGAATCAGCAGACTTGGATCTTTTGCAGATATTCCAGAAGAAAACAAACAGAGCTGCAGATATTCCCCCATGAGGTGGCTTGTAAGTAGCCTCATGTTACCACAAACACCCAAGGACGATCCTAACTTCCCCCCCCCCCTGACTTCCACCTGCTCCCTCCAATCTGTAAGTCACTATCAAAGATCATTGAGCCATGCATCTCAATGAGGATTGATTGATTGGCTGGAGCGAGGCAGAGGCAGGGTTCGATCTTTGCCCTCCGGGCCCTGAGAAGGGAAATATGGTGGCGGGGGGGGGGGGGGGGACACGCAGTCGCACAGCTCCCCAGTCCACTCTCCATCAACGAGATGATTGGACACACACATGCTGAGCCACGCCCGGCGCCTGATGGAACAATTGGAGAGACTAATGGAGGAAGATGAGGGAGAGGAAGAACGAGAGGGAGAGGAATTGGGGGGGTTTGCGAGCTGATTGACTTGTGGTCAGAGAGGTTATGTCCATTGATCTGCGGGGCAGAAGGAAAAAGGGCTTTGGCCTGAGGTGCTTCAGAATGAGTCTATTTGGGGTTTAGGATTCCTGTCCATTCCCACCAGGAGCTTTTTCATCATCTGACTCCCCAGGAGTTACAACTGCCGTCTCCCGGCTGTCCACATAATGCACAGAGCACTACAGAGGCCAAAGGCCAATCAATGTTCTACAAGGGGTTGATACAGATCTTATTAGTCAATGAATGATCATTAGTGGTCTAACGAGGCATTGATTTGTGCAAGGGCCAAAGGTTGCGGTGGTTGTGGTGAGTGTCTTTAATACATTAAACACGATTGATTGCGAGAGTAGGAGGTGGGATATTTTTTTTGAAGGATGCTGGAATTAGATTGGACAGTGAGAGATTTGAGGTCAAGCCAGGAGAGGGAGTGTGTGCTTTCATCGGCCTTTGAATGTGGTTAGGATTGAACTCCGATCCAAGCATTTGTAATTTTTTTTGTGTGTATTACTGTTGTACCAATTCTGAAATTAATAAAAAGCAGATATCTAGAAGCACTAAGTCAAAGGCAACTAAAAACTTGCCGTTTCAAAGGCTTGGAGCAGCAGCCTTTGAAAGCTGAGGAAATGACTCTGCTCATAGCAGATGTGTTACTACAGGGCCTATTATGTTGCTCATTAAATACCCAACCTCTCAATAGGCCATTATTTCCCCAATAAAAAACAAACGGCGGCCTGCATACTTTCCCCTCTCCCCCCTCTGCTTCAGAGGTTAGTTCTACCTCACAGACGGCAAAAAATCCTGACTAATATCCTGCATGTGATGCTTTTAAATAGGAAGCAGGCCGCGGGACAGGGTGGGGTACAGGTGTGGCAGGAGCCAATGGCTTTTATAGCCCTCCATCTCCTCTGAAAGTGTGCCAAGGACCTGCCTACACAACCCACCGCTGCAGTGTTCGCCGCCAAGCGTTAACTTTACTCCCCCCGCCAATCTCTACATGCCTACTGGTTATATAGAGTCTGTGCTTGTTACGACTTTATAGAGGGATTTCTGATGTGCTTAGAGAATTGTTTGATGATTGGGATAATGATGCCAGTTGGAGTGAGTTGTCTCAGCACTTTATCGCCAGTGAACACAGAGAAAAACAGACCCGGCCAACGCTTAAAAAAACAAGCTCCACATCCTCCAACATCCTCCCCTGGATGCTCGCTCGCACGTCCCCTGCCATTCAAAGCCGTCCAATCCTCCCAACGTCAATCAGAATTAGACCACGTCCACAGGTTTGTCACCGCGGGGACGTTCGTCACCGTGTCTCTCCCCCTGCAGAACAGCCTTTTCATGCCCCGGCATAATGTCAGCGGGTGACATCCAGGCCTGATGTGATGTGGCATTCACTAAAGGTCACGTTAGGCATCTCTGCTCCGTCGGCATCAGCAGAACTGGCAGCCGTCATATGGGCGCTGGCATCGGCCATTACCCGGGCCCTCGGGGGGACTCGGAGCTTTAAGGATTTGTCAGGAGGATTCTGATCTCTCTGTTGCGGTTGGCGAACGCGGGGACAGTCGCGGTCCGCGCCGTCGACGCAGAACAACAGAAAGTGGATTTGACCGTCAATCTCCCAGTGACGAGGAGGGGACAGCGATATCTTGTTTGTTTTTGAAAAAACGTGAACTTTGCTAATCTTGTGATGCTCTCGATAGTGGAGACAGGGACGTATCGCTCCGATGGGTTATTCGCCCCCGGGGGTGTATTCTCTTCAAATTCATGGGGGAGATAAGAGATTGTATTCAGGCATGTGTGTGTGTGTGTGTGTGTGTGTGTGTGTGTGTGTGTGTGTGTGTGTGTGTGTGTGTGTGTGTGTGTGAATCCCTTCAGAAAAGATGTTGTGTAAATTGATTTGTTATCCGGTTTTCCAGTTGTACATGGTGCTTTTTTCTTTTATCGTGAAAAAGGGGTAAAATGAAATGATCAGAACAAGCCTCGCCGATAGCCGAAGGAGCGTCCTCCCGTGTGGGAACAGTAAGTGAAGCAAAGAGCAGCTGGACAAAGGCTAGACGTCCAAGAAAAAGGAGGTCCTGGACTGCCGAGACACAAAGACAGGAAAAGGGAAACAATCAGAGAATCCGTGAGGAGATGAGCCAGTCAAACTCAGTCCAGGCCGGGCGAGAGACAGAGAGAGACAGTGAGAGAGAGAGAGAGCGAGGGCCAATCCATCCGAGCCAGTTGCCGTAGTGAGGGAACAGTTAACAAGCCCCACAGGCAGGTTTTACAGCCCCCTGTTGTGTGTCTGAGACCCCCCAGGCTGAAGAGGGGCTGAGCCTTACTGATACTGACAGGGTTTATGTGGGGCGGGGGCGCAGGGCAGCGGGGGGGGGGGAGGGAGACGTGTAAAAAAAAGGTGGTCATGAACCGACAACTGTCACTTATGAGGGTCCGGCTTCAGCAAGAGCACACACACACACACACTCATCCACGCAGCCAAACGTGCACGCTCCCCTCATAATGGTGAGGAGCAGAGGTGAAGGGTGGGGAGGGAGGGGGGGGGCTGGAGTCGGAGGGGTGTGGGTGGTGGGGGGGCTTATCCAAAAAGTGGACCAATAAAACACCTGAAAATCAAATCCCATTGCTCTTATCGCGGCGCCATTCAGAGACGTTATCTGTGCAGGTAATGTGGTTATAAATTCAATTTCAGCCCAGAGATTTCATTGTTTACTGATGCCTGCATGTTCCGGGCGGCAGAGCGCCGAAAGCCCGGGAACGTTCGATGCGTGTCGGGAAAAGTCATTTAGGCTTCCGCAAGGGGATGCAAAAAAAAAAGAGAAGGGGAGAGAGAGAGGGAGAAAGAAGGGTGAAACCAGGAGAGCTGTCACTCTTCCAAGGACACCTGACTCCTGCTTTCTATTTTCTGCCCAATGTTTTATTTAGAGGCCATTTTGTCCTATTTGGTTCCCCATTACGGGGGGGCTCATACCTCAACTGATGTCGGCGTCTGAGCTAGTCATGCTGTCGGGAAAAGTGTTTGTAAAATAAGGTCCACGTGGAAGTTCAGTCCACACTGAAAAACTGTCAGAAATCCGTTCGTAACGTCGCGTATTGGAATTAAATTGTGATTCCAGCTCCGTCGTTTGGTTACAGAGATGGAAATGAGGTGCATCTTGCCTACTAGCTCTCTCTCCACGTGATTGATGACGTTCAGGAGTAAATCACCTCATCTACTAGGTAAAATCTTGATATAGTAGAGCTCCTCGGGCTCCCAGCTGGCTGCTTATGGCGGTGATCCATCAGTGGGGCCCAATGGGCCGAGTGGCCCCTCCTGGGTAATGTTCCTATTGACAGCCTTTGATGTCAACACGCTGACAGCGGGGGGGCCATCGCCGCCTGTCACTGTGTTTATGTCTGTGTGTAAACTTATTTCACTCTCACTGCCACTGTCTGAATGGTACAGATAGGTCTAATACTACACACACACACACACACACGCACACACACACACAGCGACTATAAAAATCCTCCGTTAACTATGAGTTAGAGTTTAATGAGTGGAGGCGTCATGGTGGTCTAGTGGCAACATCCCCAGTCCGAGTCCAGCTCGAGGCCTTTGTTTGAATGTTATCTAATGAAGGTAGAGCGTCCCAAAATGTAATACGAAACATGCAATTTAATTCACAAATCCGACGTTTTCTTTCTTTTTTTATTGTGCTTTTGTTTGTTGGATGTGCAGATGTGAAGTAAAGGAAAACTACTATGTAAAAGTACCTTATGAGTACCGAATGAAAGCTCATTATGAAGGAAAACTCATCGTATTACCCCTCCATAGTCAACTGCACTTACTTACTGTATTCATAACATAAAAAAATGAGAATTGGAACATTTTAATGTTTCCTAGATGATTGTTATTGATGGCTAAATGGTGCATTTTGGGAATTGTGGGACGGCATTTCACTTAGTTTGGAACCTGCCTATCTGACAAAACTCCTTTAACTCTCTCGCCCTCTTTATTCTTCAGGCAAAGTGAAGGGCCTCTATGACGCTCAGGCCCCGATGTGTCCGGTCTGCCAGGCCGTCCTGAGACCAGGAGAGCTGCAGGATCACATGGAGCAGGAGTTGTCCAAACTGGCCCAGATTCACATCAGGTATCGTGATCTGATTCCGTTTTATCCAGAATCCTCCTCGTGTCTTTACATCCTTCCTAGAACCGTTTCCTTGTTGTCTTCTTCTCACACCCTCCATTTATCCATTTGTCATTTTCCTCCCGTTTTGCATCCCCGACTTTCTATTTCTAGTTCAGCTTTGCGGTGATAATAAATGTCGACAGATTTTCTAGCCAAAGGGACCCCCCCCCCCCCTTCCCCCGCCTCGGTTTCCCCAGGTGGTATCTCCTGTCTTCTCCGTCACCTGCGTGCAGTGTTTACAAGCCGCCTCATTGTTCCCTACATATTTCATATTACAGCCTCCGGCCTCGAGGCGGCCAATCACACAGCGGGTGGATAATGTCCCGCTAATGGCTGCTTTGAGCCCTCCGCACACACACACGCACACTCGTAGTCTGAAACACACACACACACACACACACACACACACACACACACACACACACACACACATTACCTGCTGCTTAGACCAGAAGAATGATTCCTCCAATAAAGACATTACACTCCAAATCTGCTTAACGACCGCTCCGTGGACAGTAATGGTTTCAAATTGAACTTGGCCCCCGGGGACACTGTGTGTGTGTGTGTGTGTGTGTGTGTGTGTGTGTGTGTGTGTGTGTGTGTGTGTGTGTGTGTGTGTGTGTGTGTGTACAGTATCTGTGTGATAGACAAAGTGAGAAAGAGTAAAATGAGGTTATACACGGACTCAGACATAAAGTCAGACAAGATAAAAGCGGAGGGTATTTATAAGACGGCATTTAAAAGACAATATGTTATTTGTGTGTTTTATAGGATTATAGTGTGTGTGTGTGTGTGTGTGTGTGTGTGTGTGTGTGTGTGTGTGTGTGTGTGTGTGTGTGTGTGTGTGTGTGTGTGTGTGTGTGGTGGTTAAACATTGTGTATGATTCGGCTCTTGTCTCTGCAGTGCCACGGCGGTGCAGAACAGCCACCTCCTGAGGACGCCGAAGGTAAACAGTTGACATCCTTTTGTGAGTTTAAAGAGACCTGGATACGCTGTAATCCCTCCATTGACTCCCCCGTTTGTTCTCCCGTTTAGGTCCAGTCCCTGTCGCTCTCTCTGCACATCAAGCGGGAAGGCGGTTCTCCCACCTCGCCCCCCCGAACATCCGAGGACATCCACTCCGACCGGTACCAGGTCAGGTTAGGTTTTTAAAGAATGTGTAGCTGGATGACTAGTAGTTAGCAGCATCATTAATTCATAGGGTTTTCAAACGTCAGGAGACTATAAACTCTCGATGAGGAAAATTTCCACAAAAGAAAAAGAAAAATAATAAAATAAATAAGTACATATAAGTGTACTAATTTGAAGAGAGCAGATGAAGATGATGTCTTGAGCACTTTGTAAGGCAAGGCAACTTTATTGGTATAGCACCTTTCATACACAAGGCAGTCTCTAAGTGCTTCACATCATAACATGTCATACAATAAAGTAAAAAAAAATAGAATTAAAAGAAAATAAAGGCAAAATTAAAATGCATAACAGAAAAGAATTGGAGAAAAAAAAACATTAAAACAAGCCTATAATAAAATAAAGTTTAAATTTAAAAATTCAATAATAATAATAATAATAATAATAATAATAAAATAAATAAAAACAAGAATATCAAGGAATAGAACATACAGTGTAGCATAAGAAGTTCACAGATTTACTTAGGATTTACTGAGCTGTATTTAGCGCTCTCGTAAAGGTAACTATAGTAACAAGTGGCATCCATGACAGGCGTGTTAACATTGTGCTATGTGGATGAAACACACCGTTTAAATCCTCCTTCCTGTCCCTTGCAGACGTTCCTCCGCGTGCGTGCCAACAGACACACAAGACTAAACGGTACGTTGACGCCCGAGTGTGCTAAATGTTGTGTTTCCTGGTCTTTTTTTAAATTCTAGTTTCTTTTGTTCGATGCGATCAGATATGTGTTTTGGTCCAACCCTTCCGTCCCCTCACCCAGTCGTTCAGATATCAACCCCCCTTTTTTTTTTTTTTTTTTTCCCACACCGGCCTAGCGCCCACACGAGCAGAGGAGCTATTAACCTTTCAACTTTGACCTCTTGATATGTTAACAGTCGATGACCTCTGCTGGTGCAGGTGCTACGTCAAATCTGCCCCATTACGCCCCCACAGCGCAGGAGCCCACCTAGACTGCACACAAGCTGGTAAGACGCACCGAGAAGCACTTCCATCATCACGTTTCAACGAGAATCTCAAGCTGTTGAGTTTGTCTGTCCGCTCCTTAGGGCTTATAATCTATAACTCATGCTTATATCAATGGTTAATAAATGATTTTCTACTAAGCAATAGGATTTTTTCTTAAAAACCTGGCAACCCAAACCTCTTCTGTTCTTATTTATGGCTTAAAACTGATCAATGTAGCACCTATTGGTGGTAGAATACACAATAATGAAACATTTATTTCAGTTTCAATGTTCAGAAGCCTTTAAACTATTGTAAAAGTTATATAACAGAGCCTCTGCTCTGATTCAGACGTTTAGACTCACAGAGCTGACATCAGAGACGTCTTACTACTGTTATTATTAACACAGAGATTCTCCAGCTCTCAGCTGAGTCTTCAAACTGCCACCGCTGTCGAGGTCTGTTAGCCTTTATTGGGGCTTATAACAGGACAGCATAATGAGCTTCTAAATACATGTCAGGGAGGCAAACGAAGAAGGGAGGAAGAGGAGGAGGAGGAGGAGGGGGGGGGGGCTCCTCTGTTGATTAATCAACCTCTCTCTCTCTCTCATTCCCTCTCTCTCCTCTCTGTTTGATGAGCTCTTCCTCCTCTATGACCCTCTCTTTAACCCTCATTATGTTCGCTGGGATGGCGGCACTCGGGTCATGGCCACCAGCTCTCTGTGTGTGCCCCCCCGCCCTGGGGGAGGGGTGGGGGGGGGGGGGGGGGGGGGGTACTGTCATCCAGTGGGAATTAGAGGGTCCTAAAACTTAATGTCCCCTTATGCAATCTGCAGTCAGTCAGGTCACAGAGGGAGAAGAGGTGCAGTTGGTGTTCTGCCATGTTAACTTTTATATCAGAGGAGAGTGGGGGGCTGGGGGGGGGGGGGGGCGTTTGCATCCACTGCTGAAAAAACCTGCCATTGTTGGATATATAGAGCCTGTATCTGTGCTTTCTGGTGCTTTCATGTAATGTCTATGTGGTCGGTATATTTGAATGTGTGGCTGTCAGATGAGCTGAATGTATCCCATCATCAAAACAAGGCGTAACGTCCCTTTAAACTGGATGTTTTTTAACATGACTCAGAGAAAGTGTCCGTGGTCAGGCTTGTCTCTCATTTTCCTTTTTAAAGTCGTTTTTTTAGGTTTGCATTTTTGCTGCTACCGCAGTTTCAATGATTTTTCCATTACTTTTTAATACCTGTTATGTTTATATACATCCTATACACTCATTCTTTTTTTTCAAACAAATTTCATTTTTTTCTAATTCGACCCCAGTACCAGTTTAACACTTGGTTGGAAATCACTGGTGTAGGTTGTCAAAAACTGGAAATCAATAAAAAACCTAAATAACTAAAGAAAAGAAATACACTCAAACTGTGAAAATAACATCACACAGTGTCATATAACATGGAGATTGTGTTCATCACATAAAAACGTAAAAATGTTTTCTAAAATGAGTAGAAAAATAGCTAAAATGAAATGAATTCTAGTTATTATTGTTCTTTGAAGCCTCTTCTTGACTTTAAACAGTCTCACAGTGATGTGAAGGGTGGCGCTGCTATGCTCCGTAAACTTTCTTACACCCAAAAGCAGAACTCGGACAAGACTGGCAACCGTTCAGGAGATTTATTGAGGCAGTTGGAGACCCGGGGTACTTTTCTCTGTGTGGCCTCCATCGCAAACTGTTTCTAAACTCCCGAATGTTTGTGTGGGAGGAAGGAATATTTCCATCACATGGAAAATACTTTGATTCTCACAGAAAAAGAAAAATGTCTCTAATTCAATGTGCAGACGGAGATTAAAGGAAGTTCACATGAACCATAAAGGGACCACCTTAAGTCAGTGTGACCTTAAAAATATCATTCATCTCATCTCTCTTCCATCTCCTCTCTGTTCCCAGTCAGGATCGGAAAGCTGAAGAGGAGAAAACCAGAAGATGGACAGGTGTGTGTTTTCTTTTTTCCCCCCCCTAAGAAGATAGATGAAAATCTTTTTTTCCTTGACATTTTTATTGTAATCGCACCGCCGCTGTTGACTGCTTTTGTTCACGTAGCATCAGGGTCACTGTCAGCTCGCTGTGTATCCATGTGAAAACGCCCGCCGGCCGTTGGTTCACAGCTATGAAAACACACGAGTAGATCCGCAGCTCGAGGCTACGGCTGACATATGGACGTATTCACCGAGACAGCGATACCTCCTAGTAAAGTTTGTGTTTGTGTGCGTTTTTTTAAGGAGGGTTCGATGGAGTTGGCGCCGCTGCAGGACGAGTGGAACGGGCGGAGGAGGATGCAGATGGCGACTATAGTGGGAGGGTTTAAAGGTACGTGCCGTCGAGGTACCCATGTGTGTGATCTGGTTCAGTGGAGGGCGAATAATGTGACTGTGAGTGACAGTTGGAAAAAGCACTGAACTTTTCAGTCCAAATTACAGCGGAGCAGGATGCCTTGAAGGTTAGATTAAAAAGGAACGGTTTCCTTTAGCCTGAGCAGGAAGCTCTGACCTGCAGACGTCTGACATGCTGACGGACAGAACATCAGAACATCCAGATGGGCCACATATAAGATTCTTTTTTAGGAGGGGGGGGTTCTGAACTTCACCTTTAACCTTCAAAATAAGAACAGCTCTCTCTCTCATTTATTTCAATTCAATTCAATGGGACTTTATTGGCATGAAAGTTTTGGTAACAATGTTGCCAAAGTATCAAAAAATATATAATTTGTCCAAATATTAGGACAGTACACAAAAAACAGTAATATGAACATTAACATTGAACATACTTATATAAACAGTTAATATTATGTATTATACCTCTTATATCTTTTATATATATTTTATATATAAATATAAAAATATATATATAATAAATATATATATTTATAATATTTAATTTTGAGTCATTCAGCTCTTTGAATTCTGATATTTCAGAGTTGAACGTCCGAATGAATGAATGTTTTTTTTACATTTTTTACACTCGTTCTCTCTCTCTCTCTCTCTCTCTCTCTCTCTCTCTCTCTGTCTCTCTCTCTCTCCCTCTCTCTCTCTCTTCCATGCAGCTTGTTTAAACCCATACATATATGTCTACAGGTCATATTGAACACACGTCCTGTGTTTCTCGTGTCTCCTCAGGTGCCGTGCTGGTGAGCACGACTTCTAAGGAATGCCGAGACAGCGACGCCGACCTGGACGTGGACGGAGACGACACCCTGGAGTACGGCAGAGCGCAGTATCCTCTCACACAGCAGCGGCTCTATGTTTGACTTCATCTAGCTACCTGTCCACATGCTGGCATCAGTCATGTGACCTTTACTTGGAGAACGTGGGAGAAGTTAGATAAGTGTTTTTCCTGACCTTCGTTCTCAGATACACAGAGACCGATGTGATCCCCTGCTCGGGAGAAAGCTCCAAGGAGACAACAGTGAAGTATGTACATCCATCTGGTCAGGGTGTCACTGTTCTATATTCAATATGGGCAGCCTTTTAAATGTCTTTTTCTTTCCCTCCCAGCAGCAGCACCAGTACGTTGCCTGACTCCAGAGTAAGCCTGGAGTTTTCCAAATGGTCAAATGATGGTGAGTTAAGTCTAAGCTACATGAGAGCAAGACGTGAGGTTGGTGCATCTCTTATTCATCATGTTTTACTTGTTCGTCCTCTCAGGGAGTCCTTCCACCAGCGGTGGAGAGAAAGTGGACGGCAGCGTCGCCGGTCTCCCCAAAACCTGCAAAAACTCTGAGATAGAGACGTAAGTTTGTGACTCACACTGCAAACATGTCTGTGTCACATTTATCAGCGCCAAATAACCTGTAATAATCTCAAACGGTGTTCATTTAAGGGATGAAACACTTTTCGGGTTGTGATTGATGGTTCTATTGAAATTAAATTTGAATTAACCTTTATTGAATCTGGCCTGGAAAAAGGCAAAAACCTATTGAGGGAAGGCGTACGGACTAAGAGAAATATCAAAAGATAAATAGATAGCAACACATCATGACACAACGTGCCCATTACTGGCATACAATCACAACAGTCATTACATTATATATATATAAAAAAAAAAAAATTCAGATCAGCACACAAGCAACAGAAAAAGAGTGAAATGAAATATGCAAAACAAAAGTGTCAAAGGGGTTGAATGACTTTTTGTTTTTAGACGTATTGTTTAAAGAAACTTTTTAAATAAAATACAATAAAGACTGACGTTCTTCTCCGAGTGAATAAAGTTTTTATTTTATTAATTAAATACATTCCTTTGTTTGAGTTAAATCTTCCTCCTGCTATGCTAAATATGTCAGCACATACTTTTCAAAGGTTTTGTTTAATAAATCTGATGTAGAAGTTCTGATTTTTGTGTAAACTTGCATTCTTTGGGCTGTAAATCTGAAAGGATACGTTAAAAATATAAATAAAAAACAAAAAAAAGGAATCGAAGTGAATTCCAGGTTTAAAATCCATGTGAATCAGCCAATCAGAGCCGAGGGAAGTGATCCTATCCGTTACTATAAAGTGTATTTTGGCGGGTGGTGTCTCACCGGCCTTCTACACAATGATACTATATCAGTGTGATGATGTCATCAATCAAGGTCACGGCAGGCGTGCGCACACATTTCATCACACTTAATGCATTGCAGCCTGTCTGCCTCGCTGTACAGTATGTTTGCGCTTATAGTCCATCCTGTAATTGTGCATGTGTACGTCTATCTCTGTGAGGACCCTGACACCTCAATCCCCCCTCTCTCACCTCACACACACACACACACACACACACACACACACACACACACACACACACACACTCTGCCTATGATAAATGAGACAGCGAATGCAGGCAATGTGATTGCTGCTAAATTTCATGCTCAGTGTCCATGTTGGCCAGCGAATAATTTAATCTGTCTTCGATTTATAAATGACTCTCCAGGATCTGCCTAACTCACACACCCTCCCATCTCCCCCCCTGTTGCCCTGCGTGTGTGTGTGTGTGTGTGTGTGTGTGTGTGTGTGTGTGTGTGTGTGCAGGCTCTCAGAGGATTCCACGCTGACAACTCTGGATGCACTTAAAGCTCGGATACGGGATTTAGAGAAACAGTTGTCTAAAGGAGACAGATTTAAATGTCTCATCTGCATGGTGAGTACGAAGCCAAATCAAATCAACGGAGCGCGAAACGCAAGATAGAGATAACAGCGTCGCGGTGCAGAAACGGCTGATAGTCCTGTAGGGACCTGTGTTTTAGGGGGCGATAAGTCAATAATATGTGTTATGCTCTTTTAATGGAATATACTGTAAATGTGGCAATGGAGATGTTTTTATCTGGTTGATATGGGTTGTATTTGCTTTTGAAAAAAATACACTTGAAGTCATATTTGAAATTTCCAGGTAAATCTGTTTGTTGACATGATATCACATTTAATGACACACTGTCAACTCTGTATTATGTTTATATGGATTGATATAAAAGCTCGGACACAATTTGATCTTTTAAAACAATTCCACTCCAGTGCTGTAATTATAGGCCAATTCATCAAATAGTATAGAAAATGAATAAACAATATTTCAACAATCACTTTTTCATTTGAGAAATGTATCGGGAAAAGAAATGGCACGTATTTGCTCATTCCAGAATTTAAAATTTGAGAATTTGCTGCTTTGCTGTTGCACCATCGTTGTTGGCTGTTTATTGAACAAAAATCCTCTTTAAACCCGTATTGAATGTTTCTGGTAAATATGATTTCTAACCCCATACTTTTGAGTAGAAGGAGGAAAGTGGATTTAAAGTGATGGACCTACTTTGCTCCTTTTGATTTGAACTCGTGTCAAAAAACTGGTTGTAATGAATCCCTCGACACCCGAGCCGGACCTTTCCTGCCGTTAAAAGGCTTCGAAGCGTCTTTTAAAGCTCTTATTGTAGTTTCATAAGGACATCTAGTGGTAGATTTATGTATTACACGTACGGCATCGTCACCTGTGTTTCCTCTCTCTCTGCAGGATACGTACACCACCCCCCTCACCTCCATCCAGTGCTGGCATGTTCACTGTGAGGAGTGTTGGCTTCGGACGCTGGTAACGAGCTTCATCAACACACATTAAAAATGATCAAAATAATTTTTAATAAAAGGCAAATAAAACAACCTCCTCCTTGTTCTTTAGGGAGCAAAGAAGTTGTGTCCTCAGTGCAACACCATCACTTCCCCTGGAGACCTGAGGCGGGTCTACCTGTGACGCAGCCACTCACACACAACGAGGAGAGGGTTTTCAGCCAATCACGGGCGGGTTCGTGGACAGCTGGCCTGTCACAGACTACCGCCCTCCTCCTCCTCCTCCTCCTGGCCCTACCTGTCAGTGTACTCCTAACAACCACTAACAACAGCAAGTGTGACCTTTGACCTTCCATTATACAGCGCTGTACAATATCCATGTTCCTGCTGCAACGTCAACCAGATCAGAGAAAAAAAAAAAGCATCTTAAACCAACTGAGAGCTCAGGCACTGAATAACCAGTTTAGAAAACAATGCTTTGGGACTATATTTAATAATTTTGTAATCCTTTTTTTTTCTGTTTAATGAGGGGAGGAAATGGTTGAATGACATGCAAAGCACATGTACATAGTTGTGTGTATGTTTGGATTGGTGTGTGTGCGTGTGTGTGTGTGTGTGTGTGTTGATTAGCAGAAGAACCTGACTGTGTTTACTGTACAGAGTCTTTGCTTAGGTTTGTTTGTTTAGCTCCTGTAGGTTGGAAACACTCACAATAATCTTATTACATCGAGGCTCGGCCCGTCTTTCTCATTGATGTGTTTCTTTGTATAGGGACATTAAAATCTAATTTCATCAATGTTGCTAAAATAAAACGTGTCTACAAAGTTGTCGTTTGGGTTTTTGGGTGTTAAAAGCCCGTCTCTCTCCTTGTTTTGATGACTCTTATGTGGCGAACTTGCCCTTTAAGAAGTGGGTCGGTGCAGGATTAGTCGGGGGCAGAACCCGTCGCAGCTCATCTGGAGTCGCCGGACACTAAACCCTGCTATTCTGAGCTTTTCGCTGCGTGAGCGACAGAAGCCTGCGAGGCTCAATCACGGAGAAGGGAAAAAACACACCAAACATCCTGAATTCATTAAAGTTAACAGCACGATGATGTCACCACGAGTACGTCGGCGGTCAGCTGTTATAAATTCTAGGGGGGGATTTAATATAGCAGTTTCTAAAAAGCAAACTCCATTGTAGTGGGGAAAGCGGAGCAACCATTTAACCAGCGAGTGGCTGTAATGGAGCTGCTAAATACCCTGTGGTTGAACTGGGCGGCTTCCAGGCATGAATATATGTGTGTGAACAGTGTGAACGTTGGGCCTCCCTCACTCATACTGGATAAATAAAAGTCAGAACAACTTTGTGGAGAAGATTCTTAGAATTATACAAGGAAATGCTGGTTATAATTACAATACATTTACCTCTTTACCTTCGTCTCTGCATTGACAGCAGAAATAATTCACAAACACATGAACACAAAGCCTGTGCTGAAGTGTACACAACCATGTGTCTATGAAAACCTTCCACCTTGTGCTCACACGGTCTCCAGACCTGCTCCCGTGTGGATGGTGGGGCTGAAAACAAGCCAGCGTGCACACATGTGATTGGTCATTGAGCTGAAGGGAGGTGGTGGTAATTCAGACTGACAGTGAGCTGCTTCAGTGAGTGGACACACACACACACACACACTCATTGAGCAGCCCAGCTGAAGCATCATCTGCTGCTGAACGTTTCTAGGATACAGACGGTGTGTTTGAACAGTAAGTTTCTACCTTAAACAGACATTCTATTACTAATGTGGTTAATATGAGCTTGAGTTCAGGAGCCTCAAACCTCAACTTTAACTAAAGGAAATGCAGCCTGTCGTACTGGACATTCATCATATATGTACTGTATTTGTTTATTTGTTATGTTTCTGTGCAGAAATTCCACTCCAGAGCATCAATGGCAACACGATGCATTTTTTAAATAGGCAAAAATAAATGGTTTGTGATGTTATTGATGTCTTTAGCAGCTCGTATCTAAAACTGCAGGTGAAGCTAGTGAATCATTTCTTATATGAAGATGTTGAAGAAGAGCTTGGATGGTTCTACTGTTCCAGACTTTGACTCTATCATGAAGTAATTGTATTAATGGGGATTCTAGCTGAATCTATTCAGCGTCATCGCTGGAATATCGCCCTCTCTTTAGCGCAGGAGGTAAATGGGTCACCTGTCCCGGACCCTTTGTGCCGCCTGGCCCACATCCAATTAATCCTGCCGACTGACCCGCCGTGACTTCATTAACTGGCACTCTTATCATTAACCTGCAGGGGCCCTCCGGCTGTCTAACGAGTCAGCAATTAGGACGTGGGACGTATTGAAATATTTTAATTAAGGAGAGTAGAATTTTCCTGAAGTGTCACTTCATTATGAGCGGAGATTAAAACCACAACAATGCAAAGGTCTGCTCACAGCGTGTTCCGTGTCGGGATGTTTCCTCCTGACGGGGTCGTAGTTAAGAGAAGCTCAAAGGATTAACCTGACTGCACCTACGACCGGTTGGCAGGATAGCTGCTGAGCTTAAATACTTAGTAGGAAGGGCCTTTTATATTTTATAAAAGCATTTCTGGATCAAATGTTTCACATTAAAATGCCCTGCAGTGCTATTTCAGAAATGGTTGCTGTGCCTTTAACACTGAATTTCTGCTGAAATATTTGATTTTAATCTGATATTGGTATAAACCAGAGCACAAATCTGTCTGTCTGTCTGTCTGTCTGTCTGTCTGTCTGTCTGTCTGTCTGTCTGTCTGTCTGTCTGTCCCAGGACAATGTCAGGACCAAGGCCCGTGGTGCTGAGCGGCCCCTCCGGAGCAGGGAAGAGCACTCTGATGAAGAGGCTGATGAAGGATCACGAGGGCATCTTCGGATTCAGCGTGTCACGTACGTTTGTGTGTGTGTGTGTGTGTGTGTGTGTGTGTCTGTGCTTCCATCACAAACTTCCTGTCTGAGGAGGAAGTAGGACGGGGGTCTCGGTCCCTCATGGTGGTCCCAATCTGAACCTGCCAGCAGATGTTTTATCTTTTTCATTGACTTCTATCAAAAGCAACACAAGCGATGATTCGTTCCCTTACTTCTGGGTTTTAATGGTGACATCCTCTCCTCGCAGACACAACAAGAAACCCTCGGCCAGGAGAGGAAGATGGCAAAGGTAAAGTCAAAACAAGCTTTTGCTTTTTGTTTCTGTCCCACGTTTCCCAGCCTCCCTTTTCCTGCGCGGTCTAAAACGACGGCCACTTTTTACTCCCAAGTGGACTGCACGAATGGTTTTGCCCCCCCCTCTTGTATAGCTCCCTTGATATAAAGGGATAAACCTCTTTCTGTGCCTTTTCTTGCTTTCTCCATAGGGCTGAACTCGCTCCCCATGCTTCTGGGGGCTACTTTACTGCCCGTAGCGGCCGTCTTCTCCACTGACACCTTAAAAAAGTCGAGCTCATTTCCGTGTCCAAACGAATCAGAAACCACAGATGAAGGTGACCTCAGTGTGATTCCTGATCACAGTTTTTTTTTAAAGGCAGAGGGGTTACTTTCATCATCCTGGCACATTGCCGTTGGATTTCTATAGCGACTGGTCATGTGACTAACAATAAGACATTTAACAAAAAACATTTAATATTCTAAGGAATCCAGATCAGACAGTTTACACTTTGGAGTAAAACGCTTTTGAAAATAGCCCCCCGTGATGCCTCAGTAGTGATTCCCATCTCCAGTCCCATGTGTGTGTGTGTATTGCGTGTCCCATTTCCCTCTGTGGCTGATGGAGCTCTGATGATCTGCAACAAATCATCAGCAGCGCAGGAGACTCATAATGTCAAGTTGTTTTGGGTTTGAACAGGATCGACCTGCAGCTTTCCAAAGACCCCTGTTCTAAAATACTCTGGATAAGATGGCCGTTCTTTTGTAAGATGCTGTTTGTGCTGATGATGTCACACAAGATAGATTTTTTATTGCTAGATTTTGCTCACTTTGGGCCAAACTGACATTTTGTTCTTGCATAGAAATATTTTATGTTTAAAAGTAATTTCTGATTTGTTTTTGGCGTTATTATTCTACCCAGATTGTTACGTCAGTCTGAGAGTCTCCTTCATGTCTTCACGATAATGATCGCGTGCTATCGCAGCGTCCATCAGTGTTAGAAGTAGTAAAGTAGAGGTTTTGACGTTGTGAAGATTTAGGCCTATGGATCTGGTACGGACAATATGATGTGCGCTATAAAAGCTGTGCTAATGGCATCTTCAAGGTTGAGTAGGTGATTGTATTCAGAAACACTTTCTGTTATATTACTTGAAATCATCGTAACCATAGCAATGAATACATTAAATGCCCTGTGGACATGGCAGGACTGTATAAACCCTGTCCAATCAAGAAAAGTTCAAAGTCAAAGTTTCTGTGTTTTTTCCAAATTACCTACTCAACTTTTAAGGAAGTATTTGACAAAAAAAAAACATATTTCTCAGCTTTTCTCAGCAGGAAAATCATTGTCCAGTAAATGGAAAACATTTTCGTGCCTGGATCTTCTTTCATGTTGCCTGTGAGAAGGAGCGTTCCTTTCAATCGCATCACCTTTCTTCACTCGCCTCTTTACTTTGTGCATGTTTTCATGTTAGAGCTGTGTTTAATTGTTTAATGTTGCATCATACAGACTACCACTTTTCAACGAGAGAGGTCGTGCAGGAGGGAATCGACAACGGAGAGTTCATTGAAAGTGCTGAATTTTCCGGCAACTTGTATGGAACAAGGTAAACATTTGACTCTCTGCCACATCGTTCACCATTTATGTGTGATCGCTTTTTATCCACATTTGATCTATTTATCCATATCAATACAATGAAACAGTGTCACTGATAATGTTTGAACTTAATTCAATAGAAGCTAAGACTCCCGTCTTCTATAAGAGACTACCCTCAGGCTCGGCCGCAGGGATCAAGAGGATATATAATAGTCTGGTGGCAGATGGCGGATCATTAACCCCCCCTCAGGTCAAAAAGAGCAACGCTGCAGCTCAGCGCCGTGTGTGTCACATTTAATCTCTTCCTCTTATTCTGAAGATAACACACACACACTCACCGCGGCACAAGTCTGAGCAGCGTGGATCAATGCAGCGATCCTCTTACTTTAGTAACTCCGTGTGACAAACACAATGCGACGCGATTACGCTCTCAGCGGTTTGACCTCGCCACGCCTGTCCGTGCTGAGCTGCGTAGTCCTGGTCGTTTAAAACGCCTCTTGTTTTATGCAATTTTGATGATGTGACAAACACATTGATTCTCCAGTCAAGCTGCCATCGAAGACGTGCTGGCCAAGAACCAAATCTGCATCTTAGATGTGGACATCCAGGGGGTGAAGAGGATTAAAGAGACTGACCTGAACCCCATCTACATCTCCATCCAGCCTCCCTCCATAGACATCCTGGTAAATGTCCAACTTCATATATTACTTGTTGTATAGTTCAATATTTCAATGCACATACTGTATTCATTAAAGTCCCAGTCGGCAAGTCCGGCGGATGGAGGGCACTCTGTCAGATTTTGAATGTTTACAACTCTCAGGCTCCTCCCCCACGACCACCGAGCTCCTCCCCCACGACCACCGAGCTCCTCCCCCACAACCACCGAGCTCCTCCCCCACGACCACCGAGCTCCTCCCCCTCGACTTCCTGCCCTTTGAAATCCCTTAGATCACGCCACCTTTGAAACGCGGGTCCGATGTTGACTCTGGTTTTATCACGGGCACCGTCGCCATCTTTCTTTTTTTCCTTCTTTTCCACCGGTGTTTTCTTTTCCTTGGTTGTTTTGGACCTCCTCGTTTGGGTTTTTAACGAGGAATTGGAAGCTTTTTGCTACTTCCCTCCGCCTCCCCCCTGTGATAGTGGAACGACCCGAGGGGGGAGGGGCTCTGTGTGTGCACGAACACAGCCCTGCGTGCTGATTGGACAGGATGATCCGGGCGCTGTTGATCTTTGCAAAACAAACAGGCTCTACGTGCACGTAGAGGCACACTTCTTTTTCTAAAACTGGATGATTTATGTTGTTCTATCGGAGCGAAGTGTCGGTGAATATGATCAAAAAAATGTTGCCGACTGGGACTTTAAGGTATGTTCTTGCTTGTGCAACAAGTAGTCAACAAGTGACTGAAATGTATTGTATTTTTGATTAAATGTACATCTAGATTTCCTTCAAATAAACTATAAATTGTGTTATGTTGGTCTGAGAAAAAAAAATACCGGGTTGCCTATTAAATTGGAATAATAAGAAATTATCTTTTTTTATAGCCCTAAACAAATGTTCTGCATGAATTAATTTCACCTGGGTAACTGGATCACACAATATAATCATTGCATCATCATTGTTTAGTTTTGTTACTTCACGGAGCAGCTGTCAGGTCAAAGATAAAGTCTCGTTTCATCGTCTTTCTCAGGAAAAACGTCTGCGGGACAGACAGACGGAGACAGAGGAGAGTTTACAGAAGCGCCTGGAGGCAGCACGCATGGACATGGAGCTCAGTGAGTATCTCAGCAGCTCTTCTCCACACCATGCTGAAATAAAGACAACCAGCTGATCCGAGCCTCCTCTCTAGGTAACGAGCCCGGAGTGTTTGATGTCGTCATCATCAACGATGACTTAGAGAAGGCGTACGAGGAGCTGAAAGACATCCTCAGTGAGGTGAGTCAAAACCAACCAATATCATCTCTATTACTGATGTACGAACACTTGGTGATCAGCTGTTGTATTGACCTTTAAATGTTCTTTAAACAGGAAATCCAGAAAGTTCAGGAGGCCAAATCATAAGAGAGATAAAAGAACCAACACTTCACTGGCCTGAATATCTCCATCTTCATCCACTGCAAAGGGCCGAAGTCTGAAATGAATATTTGAGAAATGTCTGTTGTTCTTTTACCCTCTTACATTGTATGGATGGTTGCTCAGTTTCATGCTCACTGATGCTCAGAATGAAGAGGGACTGAAAAGAGGAATTGAAAGATGTCGGTTCTCGACTGGGAGGACGGGGTTCTGTGTTAGATTTAGTCAAATCAGTGGTCGATATCTAGCTGTGAATATCATAATTCATCTCCTGCCAGCTGGCTCAGCTGCTTGTACAAGCAGTAAATAATACATTTAAAACATTTACATGTGTGTTTGTGTGCAACAGAGACTGAATAAAGGACGTGAGACGGTGGCTGACCACTTTTGTGCCATTTTAATTCATTTATCGACTCGTTCCGGTGGGTGATTGACCAAAGATGTAAAGTATTATGAAACTTAGCATTCAATAAAACCTATAAATCTAATCAATTTCCCATTTGTACATTATAACTTTAAAGTAAAATGTGTACATTATTTTTAAAATTCGATATATCACTCAGAAAAATATCTGCACTTGTGTGTTTCCACTTTTAGGCCAAACAACAAAACCTCATGCACTCCTCGATTAAACCTTATCCTCGTTATATTTCCATAGAAACCAAAGCACACGAACATAAACAAACTAATGGATAAATACAGAAAACTTAAGACGCATCACATTTTAAAATCAGATGACATTAAAAGGATTTCAGAAAGTTGGCTTGGCTGCAGCTAGCCAGAAAAGAGCCACACAGGAAACGATCAGCTGACATGAAATGTGCTGCTTATAAGGCAGCATAGCTTCTATAAACACACCCACGGTGTTGCTTTACTGGAAGAAGGGACCCTGAAGCTTGGTGCGGACTTGGTCTCGTTTCTCCTCCTTCTGCTTGAGGTAATCTTTCAGCTTGTCGGTGGAGAAACACACTTTGGACTGTCGGCCTTTGTGGGGGCCGCGGTGGGCTCTTATCCACGGGTTCTGGAGACACTCGGCTGCAGTGGGTCTGCCCCTGCAGAGGTAACACCATATTAGATAGATAGACAGACAGGTAGGTAGGTAGGCAGACAGACAGACAGACTGGCAGACAGACAGACAGACAGATTGACAGACAGACAGACAGACAGACAGACAGACAGACAGACAGACAGACAGACAGACAGACAGACAGACAGGAAGGCAAGCAGGCAGACAGGTAGGTAGGTAGGTAGGTAGGTTGGCAGGCAGACAGACAGACAGACAGACAGACAGACAGACAGACAGACAGACAGACAGACAGACAGACAGGTAGGTAGGTAGGCAGGCAGGCAGGCAGGCAGGCAGGCAGACAGACAGACAGGCAGACAGGTAGGTAGGTAGGTAGGAAGGTTGGCAGGCAGACAGACAGACAGACAGACAGGTAGGTAAGTAGACAGGCAGACAGGTAGGTAGGCAAGCAGGCAGACAGACAGACAGGTAGGTAGGTAGGCAAGCAGACAGACAGGTAGGTAGGTAGGTAGGTAGGCACTCAGACAGACAGGTAGGTAGGTAGGTAGGCAAGCAGACAGACAGGTAGGTAGGTAGGTAGGTAGGTAGGTAGGTAGGTAGGTAGGTAGGTAGGTAGGTATGCAAGCAGACAGACAGGTAGGTAGGTAGGTAGGCACTCAGACAGACAGGTAGGTAGGTAGGTAGGTAGGTAGGTAGGTAGGTAGGTAGGTAGGTAGGTAGGTAGGTATGCAAGCAGACAGACAGGTAGGTAGGTAGGCAAGCAGACAGACAGGTAGGTAGGTAGGTAGGTAGGTAGGCACTCAGACAGACAGGTAGGTAGGTAGGTAGGTAGGCAAGCAGACAGACAGGTAGGTAGGTAGGTAGGTAGGCACTCAGACAGACAGGTAGGTAGGTAGGTAGGTAGGTAGGTAGGTAGGTAGGTAGGTAGGTAGGTAGGTAGGCAGGCAGGCCGACAGGTAGGTAGGTAGGTAGGTAGGCAGGCAGGCAGGCAGACAGACAGGTAGGTAGGTAGGCAAGCAGGCAGGCAGACAGGTAGGTAGGTAGGTAGGTAGGTAGGTAGGTAGGTAGGTAGGTAGGTAGGTAGGTAGGTAGGCAGGCAGGCAGGCAGGCCGACAGGTAGGTAGGTAGGTAGGTAGGCAAGCAGGCAGGCAGGCAGACAGACAGGTAGGTAGGTAGGTAGGTAGGTAGGTAGGTAGGCAAGCAGGCAGGCAGACAGGTAGGTAGGTAGGTAGGCAGGCAGGCAGGCAGGCAGGCAGGCAGGCAGGCAGACAGACAGGTAGGTAGGTAGGCAAGCAGGCAGGCAGACAGGTAGGTAGGTAGGTAGGTAGGCAGGCAGGCAGACAGGCAGACAGACAGACAGACAAATAATCCCCCCCAGAGAGACACCCACCAGGATTTGTTATTCAGGCTGCTCTTCATGAAGGTTAAGGCTCCCTCTGACAGACCGGGGTAACAGCATCCAAACTGGATCTTCCCTTTCCTGATGTTCTTGTCTTCCTCCCAGCCGTGCTCTGCATGAAACGGGCTGTCGGCACTCAACCTAGTGGGGAATAAAATACATTTCATAGTCCATATTCCTACTCCCATAATCCTATAATTAAAATTATATAATGAAAAAGATTATTATCTAAGGAATTGTTGTCACCCATCTTTTCTGCTATCCTTTCTTCTGATATTGATAATTACATTACATTTTTCAAGTCACAAATATATTGTTTAAGTTGTAAATACACAAAAACAAAACATTTTGTGTAACTTTTCCACCTGTGTCTCTATACGTACATGATGAAGGACAGAACTCCGATGGCCCAAACGTCAGTTTCAGGACCGACACCGTGACCTTCCAGGATTTCCGGAGCTTTAGGAAGGACAATATAAACTGAAAAAACAGACAGACACAGCATATTGTTCATAAAGTGTTGTGCTGTTACTGGCAATGCCACATTCACTCACATGCTTAATTTTCTGAATTTGGAAAATGACTCAAACCAGAAAAAATAACGAATTAAAAAAAGATATGAAAATGGACTTGGGTTTGTTAGGCTATGGTAGCTAGGATCAGCTGAGATGGATGTGGTTAAGGTGAATTATTTCCATCCCTCAATCCGTCCTTCCTTAAAGAATGTGTACCTTTGCTGCGGCAGTCTGTTGGAGGCCATGACAGTCAAAGGTTTAGTCGAGGAATCTTCAACAATGCAAGCATCTCATGAATTAGTTTGCCTTTGGAGTTAAACTAGAAATCCTCCCGTACCTTTGCTCTCTGACTGGCCGTGGATGTGCTCGACGTTGAGAGGCTGACCGGGCGTGAAGGACAGAGCCGAGCCCAGATCCACTATTTTTAGATGGTTGCAATCGTCCACCAACATGTTGTCGGACTTCAGGTCCAGGTGGACGACTCGACGGCTGTGGAGGTAGTCGACTGCACTCAGAATCTGAACCAGCAGCTCGGCGACATGAGTCTCTGCGTACAGATCTCTGAGAGGGAACGAACACAGACAGGAGGGTTCGTTCATCTTCACTACAGTATGGAGAGATTTTTTTAAACATGGATACTGGTTGCACAAAAATGACCTTTTTTTTACAAAGGTCTGAAACAGAAGTGTGATAGAGCCACCTTTGGCCTTTTGGCACTAAATAAACTAGTATTTATAAGGAAATCTGGTGCTTATTTTATTGTTTTCCCCTGTCTTCAAACTAAATAACTAACTAGGGTGTCTTATTTTGAAATTCTAAAGTGATCAGTTCGGCCTGGATTAGCTCTAGCTATAAAAAAAAGAGTAATATGGAGGTTTTATCGACTCCTTGATATTGTTCATACGCAGACAATTTGGTTGCTGGCTTTTGTTTCTCAAGCCTTCCTTTATGTACCTCATTGCCAGACTGTAGAGAAGCTCCTTGCCGGGACAGAGCTCCTCCACTAACACCAGATAGCAGGAGGTTAAATAGGCAGCGTGCAGCTCCACCAGGTGAGGGTGATGAAGCCTCTTCAGCAGCTGGTACTCCCTCAGCACCAACTGTCTCTGCTCCGCCTGGTAAGGGGTGATCTTGGCGACAAACACTTGGCTGGTCTCGACATCCCTGCACAGGGTGACTACACTGAAACGGCCCCTGAGAGAGAACGAAACAAAAGAGGTCATGTATGACATTGGTGATAAGAGAAAGTGGGAGGAACAAGATTAGATGAACCTTTTACTAATGCATCCTGGACTATTATTTTCAATCCCCTGTGAGTCACAAAAAGCAGGTAAAAAAATAAAAAAAATTCTCTCGTAAAAACTAAAATCCTAAACCGAAAAATGTAAGTCTTTTGGAAAATACTTTTACATAAAAAGGGGAATAATTCTGAATATCAGTGCAAAATATCCTTCTCCTCCACTATATAATCTGTGACGGATATAGAGGAGATCACCCCTACGTTCAAAAAGAAAAAACATCATCAAGAAAGTAAATAATTTAAAAAAAAACATTTACTTAATAGAAACATTTTGCTAAAAAAATCACAGCTTTTGCTTAAAAGTCCCACCTGTTGATCTCAGCGAGGAAATTGTAGTTCTTGTGTGTTGTCTGCTGTTCTGACCCAGTGACCTTTGACCCCAGAGACTCGGTCTGGATAAGAGGAATGTGAATCTCTGCACAAAAGAGTTTGTAAAATTTCACAATTGATCACAATCTATATGATGAAAGCCCCAACCAGTGATGTAAATTCCTGCTGCATAGAATTAATTTGATCACAAATGTGCACCATCATGTTTGGGAGTATTTGTCTCACCTTCAGGATGAGTTGCCATAACAACAGGTGCTGAAGCATCACTGAAAGGTCCTGCCCCTGTCTTGGTGATGCAGCCCATCCTGAACACATAGGAAGCTCCTCTGGGTAAGTCCTTCACCACGTAGCAGCTTTCAGTCACCTCCTCCGACAGGACCGTCCACTCCCCACCTGAGGAGGCACAGGACACTTGAGTTTCACTTTGAAATGTACATCTACCAGGGATGGGATGGGAATTTTGGGGATGATCGTTAATATCGTCACGAGTGACTTGTAAAAGCTGTCTAGTTTGCTATCATGGTACGGACAGATTTTTTAAAAATACAGTAAGTATCATGTATTAAAAAACAAAATCACAAAATGTTGCCTTTTTTATGGTTTATTTATGCAGGGGAGACCCTATTAATTAATTATGATTACCTTATTTTAGATTGTGTGATAATGTATCAGTGTATGATAAAGTAATTCCATAACGTTTTAGTGCCATTTTTTAGTTTTAAATATATTTAGTTAATTATCGGGGCCCTATTTCCAATTATTTTTTGCCAGGATAATCATGACGTGACATCATAACCTCCCATGCCTACTACACATATTAATACTCACTAAAATGGATAGTTCCGGTCCTTGCTTATGATTGGCTGAGCCGCGTTCGAAGGCGTTGTGACAGCCGTGACCGCATTACAGTTAGTATCACTGCGCCAATCAAACTAAAGAGAAGAGCTGCACTAGTTTTTAATTATGAAAATGAGGTTGGAGTTCGTACTTTGGGTAACTTTTTGTCGTCGCTGCCGCCCAGTCCTCCGGATTATCTCCACTCAAAGAGGACGCACTTCTCTTCTATTGTAAGTCAACTTTACTTTAGCTAGCTTACATGTTTTAACTGTTATGCTAACAACTCTCTAGCTAGGTTGTCAGTTGCTAGCTATATCATTGCGTTACAGTGTAGATTAGTTATAGCAAGTAGCTAACTAGGCTACAACAATATGCTATGGCTGGCAAATGACAATAAACCCAATAGAGAGGGGGAAACAATAACTATTAAATCCAACAGGCCCCTTTCACAGCAGCCATTTTTAAAAGTCATTGCAAGGTAAACACAGGTGTAGTTAATAACATTATGTATGGCCCTGTTCCATTTAGGTGGCTCAGTGGTGACACATGAAATATATCAGGACCATACATATTTTTTAAATCAATTACACATGTTTATCATGCTATAATATGTCAATGACTGCTGTGAAAATGCCCTATTAAAATGTATTAGTTTAAAATGGCTAAGAATCAGGGATTGCTGCAGATGTTTTTATTAGAAAGCTATGGCCGGGGCATAGCACAGATGTGCTTATCTTGTGCTCTCCTGGGGTTGTCTGTATTCACACCATTTATTTTTGTGTTTAAGTCCATGTTACTATGTGACTGTAAATGTGACGTTTTTTTATGATGTGTTATGCAATGTCCACACAACATTTCGTATATAGTGAATAGATCTATATGGGATATAAATAATAGTAGTCGTATCAATAAAACAAATGCAAAAACAACCTATTTCTTATTTTCAAATATATTATGTCAGGGTAAGTATAATATTCATAACTGTGTGTTGCAAGCCCACAATAGTGAAGTGTGAGGTTCCAGGTCATGGTTATCTCTTCTATAAGAACTGAAGAAACCTCTTGGATGAGAGGAGAAGCCTAAAGCAAGTCCAGTTGCCTATGATAAACCTTTCAAAGAATCTAAAATGATGTCTGAAGAACATCTACCCCGTCATTCCAAACACAATTGAATTTCTGTGCTGCTGCACCATCTGAACCCACCATCTGTACAGTACTGCACACAGTAGGTGACAGGGTCACTGGACTGGACTGGTTTCCAAACCAGCAAGACTCCACCTCCATCTAACTGGAGAACTTCAGCCTTGTTGGGACGGACCGGCAGATCTGGAAATGATGGCGTAGAACAAACATACACAGCCAGGCTTATAGCAAAGTGATGATAGCAGGCTTTCAGGCCATTTGAGACTGGAAATGCATAATAATTGGAATGTAGCGTATTCATTACCTTTTGTCTTTTTAAATGCAGGTATTTTAAAAGAAGGCAATAATTTTGAGCTCCTCTTTTTTGTACCCTCTGTGCCACGGTGCCTCTCGGGTGGGATGGGAGCTTTTACAATTGGCCCTGTTTAAAAAAAAAAAACATAAAAGGGAAAAAATAAAAAATAAAATAACAATGTCTATATAATGTATTTTTTTGTGGATGCTGCTTCAAATAAAATTGTTTATTTATAAAATGTACATAATTTGCAATAGCTCACCTCCTTTACTGACATCCTCCTTACTAGAAGACCTGGAAAACAGCTTGGTCAGGCTGGAGGCTGAAGCTCTCATTTTCTTCCTCAGAGACATGGTGGGAGTGTCTGGCTTCATGATCTCTCCTAGTGTGGGTCCTAACTCTGCATCGTCCAGCTCGGAGTATGAATGACCAGTCCAGGACTGCCTGCGGAAGATCTTCAGCAGTCCCAGCTTAGGTGACTTTCCCGTAGGTGGCCGGGCTTCGAGGGCTGGAGCGGATCCATGCCTTTGGAGGCTACATTCCTTCTTCCTGTCCCTGGCTCTGGGAGGCCTCTCTGGAGCCTGCAGAGAAGACATGCTGGGACTGGGGCTCACTGTAAGCGAGGTCCCCGGCTGACCTCTAATGTCCGTGGATAAATTGGGGTTGGAACGGGTGCGGTTACGTGGTGGTGCCTTGGGAAACGAGCTCCTAGGTTTAACCTCTTGGAATGAGCTTGGGGATGCTGATATCAGAGGCTCCCCTCGATCATCATAGCCTTCACTCTCTCCTGATCTGGATCTCCCTCTAAGAAAACCATGACTCAGCTCCTCATAGGAGCCGAGTCTACTTGAAGACTCGGAACCACCATGCTCCAAAATAGATGACTCAGCCAGAGACCCCTGGGAGCCGGTGAAGGTGTCGCCAGCTGCCTGCTCCTGATCCAGCCTAGGGCTAATTCTGTCTCCAGCACGGAGGCTTGAGGGAACGGATGATCCACGCGGCATGTGAGACGCTTGTACAGGAGCGACGGAGCCTCTTCTCCTTGTGGGTCGCCGAGCGGACGGGATGGCCAACAAATTTCTCCCTGTGACTTCATCATCTGTCAAATCTTCCTTCAGACTTTGAGAGCCTTCTTCTTCACCTGACATTGTGAGCTTAGGTGAGCTGGGGGATCGTCGAGAACACTCATCGAGAGACCTGCTCCTCCTGTGAGGGGGTGCGTTGGCGTGGGCGTGGACAACACCACTGTCAAAGGAGCAGGACTTCTGCATTGTGGGCTGGACTGATCCCCGTCTCTGTCCGCGAATGGTCTCCGTCTCATCCTCCACATACTCAATAAGAGGCTCGTTGAGACGTCCTGAAAAGCTTCTCCGGAGGGGTTTGCGACCTCTCTCCTGCTTCTTGGCTTGGAATTTGTCGCGTAATGTCATGTGTCTGGCGGACATGGGTGAAAGCTGATGAGAAGTGTTGTAGAAAGTGCTTCGGATGAGGCTGCCACGAGGAATACGACCTCCGTCACTCCCTGAACCCTCATCCCCATCAGATAGGTATAGAGATTGATTGCTGTCCCTGCTGAGGCTACGCTCCCTCTTAGGTGTTTGTAGGCACGACACATTCGACGACGCAACTGACTGCCTGCTCACACTCCTCTCTAGTACGCTCCTCCTGCCGTCCAGCTCCTCATCCTCTTCCTCCCCTAATGTCACTTCCTCGTCCTCTTCTGCATCTAGGTGGAGTTTGGCAAAATGCTGGGGAATCTGCGCTCTCTCAGGTAAAGGATCGTAGTCCTCCTCAGTTTCTTCCTCCTCCTCCTCCTCCTCAGTTGGGCTGCAGTACTGGAAAAAGTCCCAAGAGTCGGCTTCATCATACTCAGAAGAGGAGCCGCTGCTCACCGAGCTGCTGCTGTGTTCCTGGGGCTCGCGGGGGACCGTCACTGCAGTTTCTCTGAGAGGAGCGTCCAGTAGCTCAGGGATGAGCCTCAACGTGAGGACTGACCCAATGCTAGTCAAAGAACGCTGAGGAGATGGATGGGAAAGATACAGGTGAAGACCGATTTATGGTTCAGGATTTCTTTTAAGGACATAATATGATCGAACTGTGAATTCAACTTAATCATATTGCCCTTTTTTAAGATCATAAACATTACAAGAAACCAGCCAGCACTTGCTTTTGTCCTTTGGGGTTGTGGTTTTGGTGAAGTAACTCACCTGCCATTTCCTTTTTGAGATGAAGACTTTCAAAGTCTTTGTGTTGATTTCATCGGTATCTTCTCCTGCATTTTCATCCTGGGAACACAAGATTTCTGTGTTTATTTATGTTCCTACATTGGAGTGGCATGTTTTTTTAATCCAGTGACGCTCGATTAAAACACAGATTGGGCTGTAGTTCCTCTCACCTGGAGCCATTCATGACTCAAGCACTCAAACGCAGATGGTCGCTTCCTGAGTAGAGGAAAATTGGAAGAAGTAAGAGGTGTGATACCATGAAATCACACATAATAGTACCTGAGTCCACCACTACAATACTGCAGCTGTGTGAGAATTTACTGGAGGTGGCGAACAAATGTTATCTTATAAATAATATTTTATAACATTGAATCAAACTAATGTAAAGTGAAAAAGAGGCCAGTACAGCCACAAAGAATGATCAGCCTACGTAATCTAGTTTTATGCAGCTTTCTGTCACTTTTCAATTAATTGTTTGTTTTTGTGGTCGAGCATCACAAGATGGGTTTTATTTGCCGAATCAGAAATATAACTGATGCAAGAAACTAATGAGCAAGTTTAGAAAATATTTTTGATGACTTTGAGAGACTGGGTTGATGTGGTGGTGTAAGAGATAATAACTGGTTCCCTACTCTGGATCTGGCTGAAGGAGCATGTGGAGAAAGTTCTGGGCCTCAGGGCTCCTGTTCATGACATCAGGGGCGTCCCAGTTCAGAGTCCCCTCCCCCACCCTCAGCAGCGTAGCACGGTCTGTCTCACCCACGAAAGGGCATCGGCACACCAGACTGTCAAGACAAAGATGAAGCGTGATAGGTCATCAGATCAGCTCATATGCACAGCTTTTTGATGAACTGTATATTGCAGATGAGAATATTATCAGAAGGGCAGCGGTACATACCATATATAGGCTAAAACACCTACAGACCTAAGGGAGAATAAGAGACATTCATTTAATGTCTTATTTTACACTGTAATTTACAATTGTATACCTTTTTTATTGCAAATTTTTGCTTTTATATAAACCTACACAAATACAATCTGATGCAAATCTCAATTAGACAGATTAGTACTTAAACCTACCAGATATCAGTGGCCACAGTGACTGGTTCTTGGTGAACGATCTCAGGGGCAACAAACTCTGGTGTACCAAACGTGCTGTATTGGTGTCTGGATGTGTCGATTTCTTGGCAGAAGCCGAAGTCACAGATCTTGATCTCATCTCTGGGCGGATACACCATTAGGATGTTATCAGGCTGAACGGAGTATAAATAAAAATAGAGTTAAGAACAGCATAAAAATAATGACAAAGTCAATCATGAAATGATGGACCCGAAAGCTCACCTTAATGTCCAGGTGCAACATGTTCATGCTGTGAATGTGACCAACTCCCTCAAGGATTTGCTGGATGTATGACTGGACCTGAAATGGGGAACAGATTATTACTCATGAGCCACACATATTTGCAAGATAAAAATCATTTTTGTAGGGAATACATTTAAGCTTTCACCTCTTTTTCTGGGACTGATCCTTTCAGTAGTAAATGATCCAAAAGTCCATGAGAACAGCAGCTAGATATCATGTTAAAGAACTATTTATTGAATACAAATCAACCTGAATCTACTGTTAGCAATAAGAATGATTATAGCACTTAACGGAAAGGATACATTTCTGTGATCAGCACCAGAGTGCGTCTAGTACAAAAGAAGTCCAGTAGACAGGCCACTCTTGGGTGAGCCAGACGGGATAGCAAGTCCCTCTCCTGGAAGCATCTGGTCCGAGTGCTGTTCCGCAGAGGCAGGAACTTGGCCGCAAACACTTCAGCTGTTCGTCTGTGGACTACACGCTTCACTACCCCGAAGGTTCCCCTTAAACACAGAGAAATGTTAATCATATCAGAACTTAAACGGGTTCGTGGGCTAGGTTAGACTATATCAAGATGACGTAACATCTCACCTTCCAATTTCCTCATGGACATCATAGACGGAAAATAACTTCCTCCTCTTTCCCAGCTCCACCTCTCTCTCCTGACACTCCATTGGGCCTGTAGAGCAAACAAAACCTGTGAATAAAACTGGTTCACCACTATCACTTTGTGATAACATTTTTAGGCTTAATTGCCTAGAAGTAAAATAATGATGTATTGCTGTTGTCTCACCTTCCTCCACTGTCAGCTCAGCCTGGCATGAGACATGGCTGGAGTCATTGTAGGCAACGCATGTGTAAATGCCACTGTCCTCCCCCTCGGGACACACTATGGTCACTGAGCAGCGGGCGCCATGCTGTGTTATCTCCACATTCTCATTGGCTGCGAGCTCATCTCCATCCTCCAATTACAGAAGAAAGAGTTTTAATAGGGACAGCTACAAGGTCTACAAAATTGTGTAAACAAAATGATGTAAACATAAGCTACATGTTTCCCCTGTTTTCCTTTTAATGTAATCTCTATATATAGGTTATATAAAAAAGGAACTTATATATTTTTTTCTATCCACTAAATCATGTCACAATCCAGCCACCAACCCTTCAGCTGGAAACCACTGACCTACAGTGCTCCTACCTTGAACCACTGTACATTAGGGGTGGGTCTTCCTGTGATGATGGCAGTAAATGTGGCGGATTGGCCAGGCTCCACACACAGGTCCTCAGTGGGTACCTGGATGGAGGGTGGAGCTGAGCCGGAGATGAAGTCAGTTAGTAATCACACAAAGTTTGATAGAAATGTTATGTTAAAGAAGCGATGGTACCATCTGTAATTTCCTGTATTTGCTCTGAGATGTAGATCTCTTCTTCTTCCTCCAGGTAACACGGAGGCTGCTGTACCACCTCATCCACGGATGCCGAAGCAGGAACAGCCTCTTCAGTGCTACATTCACCTCTGGAGACAAAGAAAAGGTAAGAATAAAATACCACTGACCATCCCAGTTTATATGGCTTCATCATCTATTCGCAAACTATGTTATTTCTTTACTCTTTTAACACCCAGTTCCTATTCATGTACAACAAATCAACGAATCACAGACGAGATTTGATAGATTGAGGCTGATGCCCGTTTATTTCAAAGAAAGGTTAATATAGCAATGCTAGTGGCAGTAAACTTACTGTTCAGGGTGTTCAGGAGGGAAGAGCATCTTGGCGATAGAGGTGGGGCTGAAGTCAGTTTGTAGCCATTTCTTCACAAAGGCAGTGGACCAACCCTCCGAGTCTGAATCTATTAAAACCCAGAACGACACTCAGCGAGAATTTAAGGGTGAGACACTTAAAATGATCATGGACTCTTTAAATATATTTTTTAGGAATTATCATGTTGCACTAACTGTAGTTTACTCAATCGTTGGAAATGGAAAAGTGGAACAGTACATTACCTTACATACTTGGGAACAGTGACAATGCATTTCTTACCTCAGTACGTGACGGTTTAACCCTACTAACCCAACACATCAACAGGACATGAGCGTATGCCCACTCCTGTGGTTGGGGGGGAAAAAGGCAACACCTGCCCAGCACATGACCATCTTGTGTTGGTAGGAGTGAAGAGTTAGCTGGGCATGCGTTGGCAAGAGGAGAACGTGGAATATCGAGTGGTTACTTGTTGTTATCGTGATAATGATGACTTACATGGAAAGGTCCATGTGAGGAACTTCCTGCTTTAGGAATAGTAGAGGGAAGATGGAAAAACATGTAGGTTATGGACAATGGAAGGGCAAACATGGTATACTAGGGTGGAAAATACAGGAAAATATATGTATTTATTCAAGATAACATTATAGCCTGTTTAAAGAATACTGTATATATAATATGATTCTATTGAATTTGGCTGAATGACTTTTTCCAACTGGAACTCTGGCAATGTAATGTTACTCCATCATGGTTATCTCACTTGATTGGATGCTGTCAGATTTGGTTCAAACAAACCTTAGGAATTAAGTGTTGATTTATTGGTGAAGAATAGTCATTCTAATGGAGGAAAAAAATGTCTAGTCTGTCCCAAGCCATGCCCTCTGTGGAAAGTGGAAACATGATGAAAAACACAAAAACATTCCATACAATAAATGTATCAATGTCTTTTCTTGGGTGAGGATGCTGGGAAGTACAGTATGATGTCTATGTTGAATGGAAGCCACTGGATCCCGCTGGGTTATGGCAATAGATGGTTGTTAGAAACGGTTGTTGTTGTTAGGTATCAAGTTTTTATGTTTTGACCAGACAGTGTGACCTTACAGTATAAACTATGCCTTAGTCCAGGGGGTTCCCAAACTTGCCATGCCAAGGACCCCCATATAGCATTAGCCTCTGGCAAAAAGCTAACATATACAGCTTAATATATTTTCTTTATTATTAATTATCAATAAGTAGTATTTCTTCTGTTATAAACATGCCTTGTCATTTCTGTCTTTATATTCAACATTAATATTAACAGTAAACATATTTTCTTTTCAATTTTTTCTTTTTGTTAGGCCTCATTACAATCAGTGTCTTCTGTTATAAACATTCAGTCATTTCTTAAAAAGATGTGTAGGAGTGCTTTTAGCTCGTGCATGCCACAACACAACAACATGCCATCATCCCTGGGGATCAAGTGACAACGGTATGGTAGTTGGAACTATGATGTGAGTGTATGTGAAATGGGGGAAAAAAGGAAAAACGTGAGGCCGCTCTCAAAATGGCATCGACTGGGTAGGATGGATGAGTGGTAGTGGTTGAAAGTGGACATTGATGCAAATTGTTGGAAAATGAAGAGATGTCATATGATGTGGAGTAAAAAGGGTGATGGGATCAGAGGTGAGGTGAACCGAACAATGGCATGTGCTTCATCCCTTCTCAAACACGGCTAAACTAGTGAAAGTGTAGTGAGAGCATCCACATGAGAACCCTGTCATGGGTCTCCATCCTGTGTGGAGGATATTTACCTTCAGCGGCGCTGGCTGTCCTACCTTTAGGAGGCAAGTCCTGTGGTTGGTCGTCCTCAATGCTGATCGAAGGTACATACGCGGGGCACAGCCCTGCCTTGCACTTGATGCATCCAAACTCATTCCGAAGCTAAACGACAAAAAAATGTTTGATTTACTGTATCTTAAAGGGGGATCTCTGATATCTTGATACATTGTAGACTTTATAGATATTGGTTTTATACCTCACACTCATACTGTCCAATATCTGCCTCTGTTGAACTGATGACTGTCAGGCACAAGATTCCACTCCGAGCATCATTCAGGATGAAGTATTTTTGCTGGTCAGTCAACTCTCTGCCATCTTTCAACCACCTGCCACACACAAATGTGGATGTGTTTCACACACATGATCAAAAATAGTATAATGCAACTACTGTGAATGCCGTTGCTCTGTGTTGCCATACCTGATTTGTGGTAAAGGAGTAGTAAGTGTCGAGCAGGTAAACTGTATGTCCTCTCCTTG
The DNA here is from genome assembly GCF_963514095.1 of Eutrigla gurnardus. Lineage (NCBI taxonomy): Eukaryota > Metazoa > Chordata > Actinopteri > Perciformes > Triglidae > Eutrigla > Eutrigla gurnardus. The sequence goes on along the minus strand of NC_139920.1, from coordinate 26,000,547 downwards.
TATCAGACAAGCACTCTCCAGCCGACTCACAAATCTGGGTGGAGCTGGAGAGAAAAAGAAATATAAACCATTACTGCCAATTATAGTAATCTTAAATGGAAGTATTGTAGTATTTGTAGTATTGATAATGGTGTATCAGGGCCAAAAAGAAGAAAAACAGAGCTGGGGGAAAGGGGGTAAATGTCCCAAGAAAGGCTATTTTCTGAGATTAGAAAATCATACCTTTGCTAAGGACCCATAGTGTATCTAGTATATGGCCTGCTACTCTTATTAGGACAGCACAAACCCCAGTAAACAAATGGGAATAACAGTTTTATTGAACAAATGGAATGTGCAAACTTTAAAAATCTGTGGGGGCGGTCTGGACCCTTTGGTGGGCCAGTTCCAGCCTTTGGGCCATATGTTAGACACCCTGATGGTTTAGGTGCTTGCACAGACTCACCGTGCACCACAACCTTAGCCAGAGTGCCAGCACTGCCCATGGAGCTGGTAGCATAGCAAGCATACTGTCCAGAGTCGTCAGCAGTGAGGCTGTCCAAGATGAGACTGCAGGTGCCTGACCGGTCTGCTGTGATGATGTGACGGGGGTCGTCCTCTAAAGCAAGGCCGTCTAGGAGGCGAACATCAGATTTTTAACGTGAAACCATCATTATATCGAAATTGCTTAAAATGCATGTATACTTTTTCCTTGGAAAGGAAGGTGCTTCATGCAACACCACAATATGTGCAGGTTCTACATATCTCAATATCCCAACCTTTGAGCCAGCTGACCACCGGTTTTGGCGATCCTGTGACTTTACAGTTGAGTTTGATTGTCTGTCCTATCTTTGTTGTGCAGTCAGATAACAGGGATTCAAACACTGGTGGGCCTGTTGATAGACACACATACAAATAAGCATTTAATGAAAATGTTATCTCATATAAATTACATAAAAATGTGTAACCATGCATAACTGTGAGGAAAAAGAAAAAAGACAAAGAGACCAAACGTGTCTGTGTAATACTTCAGCTGTTGAGTTTTGAGTTTATTTATTTAGCACACAAATTTCAATGGTGCAAGGAGGGAACGAAGCCGGTTGGCTTGTACATAGGTTCCACCCCTATAACAAATTACAACAAGACAAATTTCAATAGCTAACAAATAAACATAAAAAGGAGATAAAGTGCATACATGGTCAATGTTATGTGAGCAAAAGAAAACAGAAATGAGAAAAAAATAGAGAGATAAAGTGCAAAGTAATTCGGTAACAAATAAGGACAATAGTTAGAGAGAGATAATATACAAAAAATTAATTAATTAATTAAACTCATAAAAGGACAGAGTAAGGATGTGGGATATGGAGAGAGTGAAAGAGAGAGAGGAAAGAGTGGGAAATTCAAGAGAAATTGAGATGTATTTTTAACTGCTTTTTAAAGAGTGAATAAGAAGAAATGGATCTTAATGAGGGAGATAGTCCATTCCAAAACATTGGACCTCTGTATGTCATATTAAACTGATGGTGTGATGTGCGGATAAAGGGTAAATATAGAGTAAGATTATTACTGTGTCTAGTGCGGTGGGAATGTACATTATGAGTGAAGGTAAAGAAATTTTGAAAAGTGACAGGGAGATCTTGATTCTTGTAAATGAACTTGTGAACAAACAAACAAATCTGATAGTTATTCAATTTGTGAATTGGTAGAAGAGAATACTTAGTGAATAGTGGTGCTGATGGAGCATATCTATTTGAATGTGAGATGAATCTTATGAATCTCTTCTGAATAGTACATAATTTCTTGAGATGTGTAGGAGATGTAGCTGCCCAGACCATGTTACAGTAGTTCAAATAAGGAAATAAAAAACTATAATATAACGTTAAATGAGCAGAAGAATGTATAAATGGGCACACTTTTCTTAGGATGCCCATCATCTTTGTTAATCTCTTGCAAACAAGGTCTATGTGATTTGTCCAATCAAGTCTTTCATCAACCAATATTCCGAGGAATTTGGTAGTTTTGACTTGGGTCATTTCTATTCCATTAATGTATAATTTAGCTTGATCTTTAGGATAAGACTTGTTAATATTGCAAAAGATTATAAAGTTACATTTCTTCACATTGAGTGTTAGTTTATTCAGTTGAAACCATTTTGAAATTGAAGATAAATCATTGTTCACAGAATCAATCAGATAATTAAAATTATTATGAGTTGCTATGAGGGTAGTGTCATCAGCAAATAACACAGGAAAAAAATATTTACAAGATAAAGCTAAATCGTTTATATAAATCAAAAATAATAAAGGGCCCAAAATAGAGCCTTGAGGCACCCCGTGTAGAATACTGGACTTGGCAGAGGAGTGGCCATTAAATGTCACATATTGTTGCCTATTCAATAAATAATTTTTAAACCAATTCAGGGCAATATCCTCCACACCGTATCTATTTAATTTGGCAATCAAAATACTGTGATTGACAGTATCGAATGCCTTAGTTAAGTCTAGAAAGACCCCAAGGGCAAATTTTTTCTGGTCCATAGCAGATGAAATAATATTAGTTAACTGAAGTAATGCATGCTCCGTAGAATGTTTTTTACGAAATCCATACTGGTGATCATGTAAAATATTATTTTCTTGTAGGTGCTTCAATATTCTAGAGTAAACTAATTTCTCCAGTCATTTAGAAATACAGGGCAGGATGGATATAGGTCGATAATTTCCAAAATTGTCAGTATTGCCCGTTTTAAAAATAGGAGTGACTTTAGCTATTTTTAAATCATGTGGAATATTACCAGATTGCAGTGATAAGGAAAGAATATGGGTTAAAGGAGAAACTAAAAGATCAATAGTTTCTTTAATCAAAATGCTCTTTATGCCATCGTGGCCTGGGGCTGAGTTCTTTAATTCCAAGATGATATTATGGACCTCTTGTATAGTTGGAGGATCGAAGGTGTTAAAAGAAGGATATTGCCCCTTAATAAAACAACAGGGGTTCTCACCAGCATCAGAGAAACTTGATGCCAGGACAGAGCCAACATTAACAAAAAAATTGTTAAAGCCATTTGCTATTTCGTCGGGGCTTGCAAACGTCCCCACATTCCCATGCATTAATGTTGGTGATGCAGCTGATAATTTTTTACGGTTGAGCAGGTGATTAATAAGGTTCCAGGTTGACTTGATGTCGTTAGAGGCCTGGATGAATTTTACTGCATAATACTTTTTTTTTGTTTTTCTTAGAACAGCTGTAAATTTATTTTTATATTTCTTGTAAATTTCAATATTCAAAGGGGTGGGATTAGTAATGGTTTTCCTATAAAGTTTGTTTTTTTTACGGGAGCGTTTCTTTAGGTCTTCAGTAATCCATGGTTTCCCTTTAGAAGAATTAGTTTTAAATTTAGGGTTGAACAAGGGAAAAGATGCTTCTAAAGCAGAATTAATAAATACTAAAAATAAATTATAGGCTGCATCAACATCATTCAACCTGAGGATCTCATCCCAGGGAAGGTGACTGATGGCTGTTTTGAAAGATTCCAAGTTATTTCTAGTGAATTTGCGGAATTTAGTTTGGACACATGTAGAATTTATAAGGTTAGGAGGATCAATCGCATATACAATCTGGAAAATCGGAAGATGATCAGATATATCACACAATAGTAGACCAGAGTTGACTTCATAGTCCAGAGAGTTGAAAAGAATATTATCGATTAATGAGGCTGAAGATTTGGTAATTCGGGTTGGCTTTGTTATTAGGGGAAAGAAATTTTCAGAGTAGAGTGTATTTAGAAAGTCAGTTGTGAATCTCTGAGATTGCACATTGATTGAATATAGATAGGAATTGAGTCGTATGATTCCTTGTCACACTTACTGTTAGTGGGCAGGCTGGACCGTTGCTGTAGCTCCTTCAGGTCCTTGAGCCAGGAGAGTTTCACCAGGGTGGAGCGGCCCTGCAGTGTGTACCTCCGTAGTGAGCCCCTGTGCTCATGCCACAACCCCCAAGACTTCTCATCTCCACCCACAGTCTCCTTTATTTCCACATCATTCAGCTAAGGTAGATTGAAAAGTGAGGATGAATAGGTGAATTGTCATCACATGTAACCATCTTTGGTTTAAAACTAAAAGAAGGGAGAATATGTTAAATTTACCTTCATTTTGTTCTTGAAGGTGTAGGTTTCACTGTTCGTAATGGTGTCTCTTTTCAGTTTACACAGTACAATACATTCCTTGAAGAGAAAGATTTGTCTCTGATGCCCTCGAGAGGCTGTTTTAATTTCTGGAGATTCCTCCCACACTGTGAAGGCTCCCTGAAGGGAAAGACGGCAAGTGAGGACAATCTTTATATCAGAGCGCACATTTAAGGCATGATTTATTTTTTGCTAAAAACCTCCTAATAACGTCAGGTTATTATATTCATACTGGACCTTGATATGAAAACATGTCCGTCATCTGTACTTACCTGTCGCACAGGCTCGCCCAGGGCAATAAGAGGAGCTGGGTAGTTCTCAATGAGGGACACCTGGTGCAGGTTGTCGGACCTCCAGGGTAGACAGGACACCATGGAGAAGGTATCCTCCAAAAGACAGCAGCTCTGGCCACCTTTGGCTTTGTTCTTTATCAGCTCCTGCCAATAACATTTTTATTTACATCGGAGGCTCTGAGCTGAGCTAACTCACTATTAAAGGCGGAACAAGCTTGAATACTTAAAATAAATATCCAAGATACAAATATTCCAGTTTCTCCACAATATTTCTGTTTGATTGAGAGTTGCAAGAAAAACATGCTGACCTTCAGTAAAGCCTGGTAGGTTTGAATCCTCTCCACTGGCCGCTGGAGGAAGGTCAGGACATCCATTACAGGAGCCTCAGGCTTGCCAGATTCTGTTAACTCCTGAAGTGTAATATTAAAGAAATAAAGAATATGATATCAGTGTAATAATGTTGCTATTCGGCATCTTAGTTTTCACACATATACAATGTTTATGTTTAAATACAAGCAGTTTTTGTGAATACTTTGAAATACTGTTGGACAGTCTTGTCGTTGACGCAGGCCTCTGCTTGTGCTTGTCCCACCATGTAGTGAAGGTACTTCTCAAAGCCCTCGGCACGCTTCATCATATGCATGGCCACATCGTCGTCTGTGGCACACTCTTTCAGTCCAGGAAGGATGGACCTGATACAATAATGTCAACATTAGACTAGGTTTTACAGTAGAAAGGGACAATGGAAAACATCATCCAGACAGCTGGCCACACACATTCAACAGTGTCTCCCTTCAAATTCAGAGGTACAATGGATTTCTTGTGAGTTACCTCTCATGCAGAAACACAATGTCCTTGATATTCCTGAAGATGATCTCTTTCTGGTTGAGGATGTTAATGGGGACGTGGCGGCTAGAGTCCAAATAATTGAGCTGGTGAGAGGTGAACATCTTCATCTCCTTAACAAACTCCTCCTCTCCATCAATCAGCCCTTGGATCAGTTGGCTAAAGACGAGGGGAATTTAAGTAAGATAAGATATAATGCAACAGTATTTGTTCATCACAAAAGCTAAACTTATTAAGATGCTGCCAAGTGCAACACTAACCAAAGACTGGAAATAATAATAAGCATACACACAATCAAGCAATACATCTAATAATTACAAATACATGTATCCATAATTGCAGAATACCTCATAGCTCTCCTGTACTCTTCTCCTGTAGATCCAATTCCATCAAGATCCTCTTGAGGTGCTCTCAATTGCGGGAAGGTCTCCTGTCCAAAACATTATTATTATTATTATTGCAAAAAATGATTAGAAGCTTTTTAATTTCTCAATTATTGATTGAATTAATGTAGAATCTGATGAAAGCAAACTATTGCAAGCTTACAGTTTATAATTAATGTTTCATAATATAACATGTTTACTCCATATTGGAGTTGACATCTGGATTTATACACCATACCTTCCTCTTCTTTTCCAGGTAGGCTGGACACACCCATCCCTGTCGGGCAGGGTTGGATTTGGTGGGTTTGGTCCTCACCAGCCACCTGTCGGGATGAACAGAGTCCAGGACCTCTACAAACTGGCCCTCCTTCAGAACAAAACTGTCCTTGTTTCCGGTGTCTGGACTGCAATCAGCTCGAGCCACATACATCTCAAACGTCTGAGGTGAGAAAAGCAAATACATTACATAATTTAAGGCTCCTGCAATCAAATGAGTAATGTTACTTTTCCCAATTGTGGTGAAATTAATTCACCGTTACTTAAGTGTTTACACCAAAATAAGTCCATAAATATAGCACATGGAAGATGATATGAAAAAGAACCTCATGTCTATCCTCTTCCCCTTCTGACTCTGATCCAGAGATGGTACTAGTTAAAGGTGTGTGAGCGCGGTGGTGCTTAGGAGATGGCGTCCTCATTTTACCTTCATGAGACCCTCCTAGAAATTAGAGAGGAAGATGGATATACATATATCTGGAAGAAGTGATGATTTAAAAACTGCAGTTAAATGAATCAACATTGCTGACCTTTGACCGTGAGTAGTTTTTTAGGAGGTTGCAGTGGAGCCATCTCATCTTCATTGTCATTTGGAGGTACTTGGTCCGCTGCTTTTGTCACTTCCCTGTAACAGTATTTTGTAAATATTTTGCGTATCCTTACGAGCACAGCATAAAGGACTACCAATAAAAGTCAACCCTCTTACCTTGGTACAGCTGGGCCATATCCATCACCTTCCATAATATCCGGAGCTGTGTCATAATCAGAGGGACTTGACACTGTTGGAAGCAAAACATATTTAGTACTAAACTGTAAATATATGGCCGAGAAAATGTTGTGATTACGGTTGGAGAATATAAGTGTAACTCACTGGAGCTGGCAGCAATGAGTGAGGATCCTCGCCTCTCTTGTAGGCTCCTCTGAGTTTCCTGCTCCGTCAGGTTGAAGGCCTCCCACAGAGAAACACTCTCATTTTCTACATAGTTTGCAGCATCTGTAGCTGAAGTGGGTATCTCGGTTCCAGTCTGAGGCAGATCCTCAGTCTGTGTTTTGACCTCGGGTTCAGGCTCAGGCAGGGCGAGTTGCAGAGGAGTTATGGCTGCAAGCAGTGGATGTACAGGCTTCTGGACTATCGGAGTGGGCTTCTGAGGCGGTACTACTGTAATGTTCCCATTGTAGGACGTCATACCAAACTTATTTTCCACCTCGCATGTATAGATTCCACTGTCAATGGGGGTCAGGTTTTTGATCACCAGTGTGCACACGCCGGTCTCTGTAGTCTGAACGCGGCATCGCTGGTCATTAATGATTTGTTGACCATTTCTTAGCCAGCGGGCTGTGCTGAGTTTTCCTTCTGCAGTACACACTAGAGTGACTGTATCATGAAGATCAACACTCTGGTTCTTAAACACCTCTTTAAAGACCGGTCGCATGTCTTTGCGGGTTTTGTAGCCTTTGAAGGCAGCCTGGATCTTGACTGCAGCCTCTTGCATTTCTGGTTCATCCTCAACACTGATGTCGATCTCTGGTGTAGCTTCAGTTGGCGGTTGTGTTTCCTGGTGCACATTATTTGTAAGAAGAGTAACGGGTTGGGTTGACTCCAGAACAGAAGAGCCAGGGGGCTGGAAGTCTCTGTGGTTCAGGGGTATCTCAGTTAGAGCCTCTGAGAACGTTTCATCTTCGGAAATGTAAAGGAGAGGAATGTCTTCTGCCATCTTTGTTGTTTGTCGATCTTCCTCCCTTCTCATTGGTTCCACTGCCATTTTCATTTCCTGGTCCAGTTCGGGCTCTTTTCTCATGGGTTTTACTGGTTGTTTGATCAGCTGTTTGGCATTTGCCTCCTTCTCCACAGCTTTCAAAGGTTGCTTAATTTTCTCGACTATCTCAGTGTCTGATGTTACTGATCGTTTCCTCTCTAATCTTGTTTTTTCTTCTTCCTCTTTTTTCAAAGAATGTTTAATTGGCTTATCATCCTTTGTTTTCACCACAACTCTTGTCATCTGTTGATCATCTTGATCTGTTTCTGTGTCCCTTGATGATTGCCTATCCATGCCCCCCTTAGGTCTGCTTTTTATCCTCGCAGGTGGTTTTGGAGGAGCCAATTCAGCCTCTTTTCCTAAAATTACTGGTTTCTCTACTGATAGTTTGTCCAGCTGACTTTCAGAAGGCACTCGTTTCTCTGGCCTTTTCTGTTCTCTCTCTGCCTCTGTGGACACTTGTTGTTTCACATGCTCTCTCTGTTTATGGTCTTCAGAATCTTTTACAGTAGGTAGTACTGACTGGACTATGATCTCCTCAGTTTCCCTTGAAACATATTTAAGTGGATCCTTTCCCACTGGTACCTTTCCTTTAGATCTTACCGGTGGTTTAAAAGGTTCCTCTTCCTCTAATTTTCTGTCCTTTACAGTAGACTTCTCTTCTTCCTTTATTTGTTTATCCCCAATAAACTTTTCTGATTGTTTCACATGCTGTTCTTCATCATTGCTGTTCTTCCACGGGACTTTTCCTGCATGACTTTCCTTCCTCGTAATGTCACTTGTTTTCTCTGAAGGCTTTCCTTCTTGTTTTGAGCTCTGTTCAATTTCATTTTCCTTTTTCATTTGTTCATACACCTGTGTGTTATAGTCACTCTTGACTAACTTGTCTAAATTCCTTTGTGCTTTTTTCTCCATAAAAATGCCTTTCTCCGTTTCCAAAGGCCTTGCTGACTCTTCCACCTCCCTGTCAATCAAAACATCCTTCTCCGGTTGTCTCATTGTCTTGTCAGCTTTCTCGTTCACCACAATGTCGTTTTCCTTACGCCTCTCGAGATGTGTTACATTCTGTGCAACATCTAACTCTTTTTCCATAGATCTTACAGGTTGGATGCTCTGATTTAGGTCAGAAATTGGCTCCAAGTATTTTTCTAAACTTGAAATGGATGCTTTCCTATATCTCTTTTTGGGCTCTGGAGGAACAGGTTTGGCCTCTTGGAGTCCAGGCTTCTGGTTCTCTGAAGTGGGTTTGCAAACATTGTCCTTTGCACGAGGCATTATCGTTGGAGGCTCTACCTTTGGTGGCTCTACCTTTGGTGGCGTTGGTTCTAGTGCTAGACGAGATAATTAAACATAATTTGTTGACATCTGATTTATTCATGGTGGAGGTTTTACAGAAAAAGAACATGAGTAAACTTATATTGTTCCTGTAAAATTGCCAATTAGATATCAAGATGCACACACCTTTGATTGTCACAGTAGCAGTGGTCTCTGCACTTCCTGCTTGGCATGTGTAGCTGCCACCGTCGTCCGGTTTGAGATCCTTGATGTGCAGCTGCAGGAGGCAGCCATCTTGCTTCATCTCATACTTCCTGCTGGCTCTTAGTGGCAGCCTGTTCTTCCTCCATTGCACCGATACTCCAGGTTTAGACAGCTCACAGGACAGAGAGGCTGTACCTCCCTCCTCAGCCTCCACACTTTCCAAGTCTTCCTTGAAGAATGGTGGGAGCTCTGGGAAATGGATCAGATTGTTAAAAAAATCCCATATCTTAAAGTGTAATGGGAAAATGTGTAACATCAAAAGGGGACAAGATTGTGTTTTGGAATACATATAGTATCAATAATGTTCTGCCAAATTATGATGTAGGTGGGTTTGCAATAAAAGCAAGATAATATATACTAGAAGGTGTATACAGCCATATGAAAGTACTTTGAATTGTATTGGGTGAGTGTTTGAGTACATTGCTGACAGATTTATTTCATTGCTTTGCAAATTGCCAAGCATACAAACCTTTGACTGTCACAGTAGCAGTGGTCTCTGCACTTCCTGCTTGACACGTGTAGCTGCCACTATCGTCAGGTTTGAGATCCTTGATGTGCAGCTGGAGGAGGCAGCCATCTTGCTTCATCTCATACTTCCTGCTGGCTCTCAGTGGCAGCCTGTTCTTCCTCCATTGCACTGATACTCCAGGTTTAGACAGCTCACAGGACAGAGAGGCTGTACCTCCCTCCCCATCCTCCACACTTTCCAAGTCTTCCTTGAAGAATGGTGGGAGCTCTGGGAAATGGGTGCAGATTGAAAAAATATGTATATCTTCAGTGTATTGGGAACATGTTTAACACAAGAAGATGACAATATTGTGTTTTTCGATACATATAGTATCAATACTTTTCTGACAATTTATAATCTAGACGGGTTTAAAATAGCAAATATATAGTAGAAGTGTTAGACAACCATAATAACATACTTTAAATTGTACTCTGTGTTTGAGTACATTGCTAACATTGATTTTTTTTTCAGTGCTATGCAAATTTCCAAAAATACACACCGTTCACTGTCACAGTAGCAGTGGTCTCTGCACGTTCTGCTTGACACGTGTAGCTGCCACTGTCCTCGGGTTTGAGATCCTTGATGTGCAGCTGCAGGAGGCAGCCATCTTGTTTCATCTCGTACTTCCTGCTGGCTCTTAGTGGCAGCCTGTTCTTCCTCCATTGCACCGATACCCCAGGTTTAGACAGCTCACAGCACAGAGAGGCTGTACCTCCCTCCTCAGCCTCCACACTTTCCAAGTCTTCCTTGAAGAATGGTGGGAGCTCTGGGAAATGGGTACAGATTGAAAAAAATATATATCTTCAGTGTATTGGCAACATGTTTAACACAAGAAGATGACAATATTGTGTTTTTCGATACTTATAGTATCAATAATTTTCTGACCATTTATAATCGAGACGGGTTTAAAATAAAAGCAACATATAGTAGAAGTGTTAGTCAATCATAATAACATACTTTAAATTGTACTCTGTGTTTGAGTACATTGCTGACATTGATTTTTTCAGTGCTATGCAAATTTCCAAACATACACACCGTTCACTGTCACAGTAGCAGTGGTCTCTGCACTTCCTGCTTGACATGTGTAGCTGCCACTGTCCTCAGGTTTGAGATCCTTGATGTGCAGCTGCAGGAGGCAGCCATCTTGCTTCATCTCGTACTTCCTGCTGGCTCTCAGTGGCAGCCTGTTCTTCCTCCATTGCACTGATACTCCAGGTTTAGACAGCTCACAGTACAGAGAGGCTGTACCTCCCTCCTCAGCCTCCACACTTTCCAAGTCTTCCTTGAAGAATGGTGGGAGCTCTGGGAAATGGGTACAGATTGTAAAAAATCACATATCCTAAGTGTAATGGGAACATGTTTAGAGGACAAGCTTGTATTTTATGGTATCAATAATGTTCTACCAACTTATAATGTAGGAGGGTTTAAAACAAAAGCTGCATATAGTAGTGTTGGACAACCATATGAACGTACTTTAACTTGTATTGTGTAACACTTTAACATTGAATTTGCCATTGCAATGCAAATTGCCAACATACACACCTTTCACTGTCACAGTAGCAGTGGTCTCTGCAGTTTCGGCTTGACATGTGTAGCTGCCACTGTCGTCAGGTTTGAGATCCTTGATGTGCAGCTGGTAGAGGCAGCCATCTTGCTTCATCTCATACTTCCTGTTCGATCTCAGCGGCAGCCTGTTCTTCTTCCATTGTACTGACACGCCAGCTTTAGACAGCTCACAGCACAGCGAGGCTGTACCTCCCTCCTCAGCCTTTACACTCAGTAGGTCTTTCTTGAAGTATGGTGGGAGCTCTGGGGAAAATAGGTAAGGATTGGCAAACAATAAGTATAATGGGAAAATGCTTGAAACCTAACTGGAATGGAACCAAATTGTCTTTAATGATACAGGATTGAGACTTCTCAGCTACCATGCATTGTTGATGGTTGGGATTCTAATACAGCTCTGTACATTACTGAAAGTTTAGACAATCATCAATAGCCTAATTCAGATTTTAGCATGTTTGAAATCATGCATTACTGCTACACTTTTTTTCTCTCTTAAAATGCACAAACCTTTTACTGTCACAGTAGCAGTGGTCTCTGCACTGTCTGCTTGGCAGGTGTAGCTGCCACTGTCGTCGGGTTTGAGATCCTTGATGTGGAGCTGGAAGAGGCAGCCATCCTGTTTCATCTCATACTTCCTGTTTGCTCTCAGTGGCAGCCCGTTCCTCTTCCATTGTACTGGCACTCCAGATTTAGACAGCTCACAGCACAGAGAGGCTGTAGCTCCCTCCTCAGCCTCCACACTTTGTAATTCTTTGTTGAAGAATGGTATGAGCTCTGAAAAATGGTTATGGATTTGGAAAAAAAAATGGTATATCTTAAGTGAAAAGAGAAAACTTGTTTGGTCATGCAGATATCATCAAAGCTTTTCAACCAATGTATAATGGAGATAGTAGAAATGCAATAAAAGCAAGATAAAACATAAGTTCATTGAACTTTGACATGCTTAAATACATGCAGAGAAAAACACTCAATTGTTCACAGCCGAATGCACACACCGTTCACTGTCACAGTAGCAGTGGTCTCTGCACGTTCTGCTTGACACGTGTAGCTGCCACTGTCCTCGGGTTTGAGATCCTTAATGTGCAGCTGGAGGAGGCAGCCATCTTGTTTCATCTCGTACTTCCTGCTGGCTCTCAGTGGCAGCCTGTTCTTCCTCCATTGCACCGATACTCCAGGTTTAGACAGCTCACAGGACAGAGAGGCTGTACCTCCCTCCTCAGCCTCCACACTTTCCATGTCTTCCTTGAAGAATGGTGGGAGCTCTGGGAAAATTGTCAAGAAAAAAAAACAGAATTGTACATGTGATGGGAACACAGCTATATTCCTCGCCAGGACAGAATTTGTACGGTTTTGTTTTTTCCTATTATCTAAGTGAGTGGGTTTACCATATAGTCTAGGATGTCATAATGACTACCAGATAAACCAGAGAAGTACAGGAAAGCATTTAACAATATAATAAATTCAATTCTCTGACTAAAATGTTGTGATAAAGACAGAATTATCCAAAACCCCACACCTTTCACTGTCACAGTAGCAGTGGTCTCTGCACGTTCTGCTTGACACGTGTAGCTGCCGCTGTCCTCGGGTTTGAGATCTTTGATGTGAAGCTGGACGATGCAGCCATCTTGCTTCATCTCATACTTCCTGCTGGCTCTCAACGGCTGCTCATTCTTCTTCCATTGTACCGACACGCCAGCTTTAGACAGCTCACAGCACAGCGAGGCTGTAGCTCCCTCCTCCACCTTCAACTTCTGCAATTCTTCTTTGAAATATGGTGGGAGCTCTGAGAAATATACATTTTTAGGGAGTGAGAAAGTGGAATGTTTTTGTAGAACAGAAATTGTATTATCAAGCAAAGGCTAAATAAGATGTAGACAATAGATGAGTAATGTTTGCACCACTGATAAATATTGAGTTTGGGCAAGTTCAGATGATAACAAGTCGTTATTTGAAAAATAGCTGTCAATGATTTAAAACTTTACTGCAAAATGTACCTTGCCGTTTTCCAAATGTACAAACCTTTTACTGATAGAGTAGCAGTGGTCTCTGCGCTTGCTGCTTGACACGAGTAGCTTCCCCTGTCTTCAAGTTTGAGGTCTTTAATGTGAAGCTGCAGGAGGCAGCCATCCTGCTTCATCTCATACTTCCTGCCGGCTCTCAATGGCTGCCTGTTCTTCTCCCATTGTACCGGTACGCCAGGCTTAGACAGCTCACAGCACAGGGAGGCTGTACCTCCTTCTTCAGCCTTCACGTTCTGCAGTTCTTCTTTGAAGAAAGCTGGGAGCTCTGGGGAAAAATAGGTAAAATGGTTTTAGTTTAATAGAAGAAACATCTACGACATTAGCAAGATAAGCTAAAATACGTAGCAGAAATTACATCGATTTATGTGATAGATAATAAAGCATATAGCATTTCAGGAACGTTTTGATTATCCCAAAAATACTGACGTTTTCATCTCCATGCAAATCCCGAAAAGCACAAACCTTTAACCGTCACAGTAGCAGTGGTCTCTGCACTTCCTGCTTGACAGGTGTAGCTGCCACTGTCCCCAGGTTTGAGATCCTTGATGTGCAGCTGCAGGAGGCAGCCATCTTGTTTCATCTCGTACTTTCCGCTGGCTCTCAGTGGCAGCCTGTTCTTCTTCCATTGCACCGATACTCCAGGTTTAGACAGCTCACAGTACAGAGAGGCTGTACCTTCCTCCTCAGCCTCCACACTTCTTAATTCTTTCTTGAAGAATGGTGGGAGCTCTGAGAGAAAAGGGTTGGGAAGAGAAAAAAATATACATAAAAATTTGAATTTCGAAGCATCATTTTACTTGATGCAAGTATGTGGACTGCACTGATATCAGTAGTGACAACAAACTGTACTGATTAAGTCACATTTGGTCACTTTTGTATTACAAGTGCTATGTTTGAAAATGAGATGAGTTCCAGAAATTCAAGAGTAACGGGCAAAAACTGAACTTTTTTATGATGTCTGATATAGTCAAATTTGCAGCACATTCAATATTGCTGTATGGTTAAATGTCCATATGCCAGGCTGAGTCCTTACTGCAGCAGCCATGGGTTCAGGTCTGACCTGTGCACGTCATTCCCTCTTTCTCAACCCCTCCATCACTGTCTTTTCCATTAATAAATGCAAAAATAATGCTTAAAAAATCGAATGCAAACGGAGCAATTGTTCACACCTTTCACTGACACAGTCGCAGCGGTCTCTGCAGTTCCTGCTTGACACGAGTAGTGGCCGCTGTCCTCGAGTTTGAGGTCCTTGACGTGAAGCTGGAGGAGGCAGCCATCCTGCCTGATCTCATACTTCCTGCTGGATCTAAGTGGCAGTCTGTTCTTCATCCATTGAATCGGCACTCCGAGTTTAGACAGTTCACAGTACAGAGAGGCTGAACCTCCCTCGTCCGCTTCCACACTCTGCAATTCTTCTTGGAAGAACGGAGGGAGCTCTGGGGAAATAGGAGAGAAAAAGGTGTGTGGTGTAATAATGGAGTCATTTTTTAAGATTTAAGATAGCAGTAAAGCAGACATAGTACATAATACAATCCACTATCTAGCATCATTACATCCATTTGTACCTGTTACAGTAAGTTTGGCACTGCTCTGCGCATCTCCTGTATCACAGAAGTACGTGCCAGCATCCAGGGGATCCACATCATGGACAAGCAAGAGGTTGACTTTCCCCTCCTTACGTATCTCATATTTTTCACCATTTTGGAGGGGGATATGATTGCGCCTCCATGTAACCAGGGAAGTGAAGTCGGACACTGTGCAGGACAGAGTGGCTGTCTCTCCTTCCATGATCACGACGTCTTTTGGCTTCTCCTCAAATAGAACTAGAATTTTAAATCAAAATGCCACTTTAGAATCAGAACAGAATCATTTTTTTAAACGACAACTTCCATCCCACATATTTCTGCTCACCTTTGGCCTTGGGAACAACAAGCAGACGTGCAGAGGTCCTCTCCTCCCCAACCACAAACGCCACGATGCCGGTCTCCTCCGGTGTCGTCATGGTGAGGACCAGGCAGTGTTGGCGACCCCGGCACGTCATCTGGTTCATCTCGTTCTTCTGCAGAGGGCTGGGGCCGAGCCACCAGACGCCCTCACTCACATCTGCATGGCTCAGCTCGCACACAAACATGGCGTCCTCACCCGCGGTCACCGTTATACCTTGCAGCTCTGTTACAATTCGCACGCGCTCTGCGGAGGAAGAGGAAGCTATATACAGCTGGGCTTTTAGAGATGGAAGGTGAAATATTTGCAGCAACTTAGATGAAAATGGCCTGTTGGTTTTTTTAATTCATGGCGCAATGTGATAAATGAGTTAGTCAAATATTTCAGCAAATAAAGGATAAAACTCTTCAGTTGTATCCACCTACCCCTCACAATCAGCTTGGCAATGGTCTTCTTGCCTCTGGTGATACAGCAATACTCTCCAGTATCCTCCAGATGCAGTTTCTTGATCTCCAGGGTGTGTGTGGGGCCTTTCTTATTTATAATGTATCGCCCTCCTGCTTCCAACACAGTGTTGTCCTTCTTCCAAGTGACGGGGACATTAGCGCTGGAAATTTCACAAGACAGCAGCACAGATTTGCCCTCCATCACCGCTTGGTTCTCCAGCTCCTTCTCAAAGAACACCGATGCTGCCGCTGGTAACGGAAGGAAAGGACACGGCATGTTACAAAAGTTGAATTTACAGCGAGAAGTTTTAAGTGTGAGTATAAATAGCGACATGTCGAGTACCTCTCACGTTGACTTCAGCCGTTGTCTTCTGCTCTCCCAAGACGCAGCTGTACTCGCCAACATCCTCGGGCAGGACGTTCTTGATGTGCATTTCAGCCGTCTTCCCCTTCAGCGTCATCTGAAATCTTCCCCCATGATGGAGCTGATCCTCCCCCTTCCACCACTGCACGGGCACCCCGGCCTTGGACAGCTCACAGCGAAGGGACACATCGCCTCCTTCAGGGGCCTCCTGGTTCTTCAGACCCATTTTAAAGGTGAGGGGGATAGCTGTGGAAAAAGTTAACGTTGTATAGTTTTTTTATGTTAGCCTTCCATTGACTGTTATAAGTTCAAAACACTGCTTTTGAAATCAGATTATAACACCATTGTTCTACAATAAAAAACACAAAAAGAATATATAAAATAAGCAAAACCAACAACATTTCAACAGGTTGGGTTGGGAGTGTGACATCTGTTTTCCTGGAAGATATATTGTCCCCATTTTACTCCCTTATTCATTCTAATGCACAACTTTAAAGGTGTGTCTTTTTCTTCTTAATTTCTGAAAAGAAGAAAAAAAAAAAGCTTTCATTTGCCACCTTCCCTTACGTGTAATGGTAACGTTGGCCGTGGTCTTGGTGTCGCCGTAGATGCAGCTGTAAAGGCCGCTGTCCTCCAGCTGCGTGTTTTTGATGGTCAGCTCCATGCTGCTGTTTCGATTTTTAATCTGGTACTTGAAATTGTTCTTCAGCAGCTCTTGTCCTTTCCTCCACTCCACAGCGAGGCCGGGCTTGGACAGCTCGCAGTTCAACGTCACGCTGTTCTCCTCCTCCACCTGCTGGTTCTTTAACTTGGTCTTGAATGTGATGGGAGGAGCTGCAAGGACCAAGCACTGGTTATTTTCTTTGGAAAATGTCCAATTAATTAGTAGCAAGTGATTGAGGAATTCTTATTCCAAAATTTGAATTGGATAACATTGTTCTTTCAGTCTAAGTCTTTACCTTTGACGGTGAGCTCAGCCGTTGATTGGGTGTCTTTAGTCTTGCAGGTGTATTTCCCAGCATCATTGTCCTCAATGTTGTTGATGATCAGTTTAGTGAGACGTCCCTCCTGTTTCATTTCATATTTGTATCCAGGTTTGAGGATGACTCTGCCTTTCCTCCAGTCCACAGGCGCTCCGGGTTTGGAGAGCTCACAGCAGAAAACCCCACTGTCCCCTTCCTTCACCGTCAAATTCTCCACCTCTTGTTTAAATGTTACCGGAATTTCTGAGGAAAACAAACAACCAATTAAAGCCAAATTTGGCTTTAGTTAAGAAACAGAATTAGCAGCTGAACAGTGTCTTTCCGGGTGAAACCTACCTCTTACTTTGATGTCGGCTGAAGTCACAACGGTGCCGACAAAACAGCTGTACTCCCCCAAATCTGTGAGAGCCAAGTTTCTGATCAGCATCTCAGCCATCCTGCCTTCCTGTTTCATCTGATATTTCTGTCCCTCCTTCAGAAGTTGAGCATCTTTCCTCCATTCCACTGGGACTCCCGGTTTCGAGAGCTCACAGCGCAGCGTCACACTGCTCTCCTCCACCGCTTCCTGGTTCTTCAGCTTTTGCTTGAACGTTACCGGGATCGCTGAGAGACAAAACGCAAAACTACTGCATAAGATGGCCAAGTTACCAAAACATGATCATGTGTAACGGCTCTCACCGGTGATGATGATGGTGGCTGTAGTTTTTATGTCATCACAGACACAGCTGTATGTGCCACTGTCCTCCGGCTGGCTTTTCCTGATGAGGAGCTCCAAGGCGGAGCCGCTCTGCTTTATCTGGTGTTTATCTCCGTTGGTCAACGCGTTGTCTCCCTTCTTCCACTGCACCGCGACGCCGGGTTTGGAGAGCTCACAGCAGAGCGTCACTCCGTTGCCCTCCTGCACCTGAATGTTCTTCAGCTCTCGAAGGAACTCGATGGGGCGCTCTAGAGCCAGACCGCAGGAGAAATATCCAAGTAATTGAAAACATTTTCATGTGGAGGAATGTCTGTTGATCTTCTGGATCACTACCTTTAGTTTCCAACATTTTACATTTTACACAAACCATACAACGTATTTTAGTATGTGCGGTACTCACCATTCACGATGAGCCCAGCTTTCGTACTCTCCTCTCCACATATGCAGGAATAATCTCCGGTGTCGTCCAGACTCAGGTCCGCAATCTTCATCTCCGCCTGAAGGTCCTTCTTCCTCATCTGGTATTTGTCTCCATGTTTCAGCGGCTCTCCTCTCCTCCTCCACTCCACCGAAGGGGCAGGTTTGTTGAGCTCACAGCGCAGGACCACACTGTTGCCCTCCGTCGCCTCCTGGTTGACCAGCGGCATCTTAAAACTCGGTGGTAACTCTGTCAATTCAGAGGCAAATCTTACAAAAAAGATTCTTTCCCAAAAAAAGTGTATCCTACACTTATAATTTATCGTCACGTTAGAGGAAATCTACAAAATGACTGCTTGAAGCTTTAACAAGAATGAACATTTAGAGCCAAATAAGGGTCAATGGAGGGCTGGACCAAAACAGCTAAAGAGGGGATAACTATCTGATCATGCACATTTCACATGTTCAATTAACACATTTTCTTAACTGTAGTATGACAGGAAACATAATCAGTATTACATGGAAGTCACATTGTAATGGTGATGTAAGAGACACAGCAGATATGTTCACAACACATTCTGTCATGCTCATAATCAGGTTTTTTTTCCGAAACCAACCATTCAATGCAAACAGGACAGTGGAATGTATTGAATGATATATTACATATGAAACATGTAAATGTATTGAGTCGCAAGCCATTGCCTAAAAATCCATATCCCATCGACTGGATCTTTTCACCCAGCTCATGAGAAGTAATGTACAGCACACGCCGAGTGCTGTGACATTACGTCATAAACAGAACAAGATATGGAATAATCTCTCCATTGAGCTTAAGTGAAGCTTTACAATGGAGCTCACACGGTACAAAATACCCACTGGGTCTATTTTGTCTTTAATTGTACTACATTAGAGCTGACCTCTTTGGCGTCGGCTTTCAGCTGATTCTGTTGAATACATTGGAAATGTTTTTTTTTTCTTTAAAGAGGAAGAAATGTGCTTCACAAAACGATGAAACCAACATGTCAGGGAGTTTTGACTTGCCTTCAACGGTGAGCTCAGCAGTTGATTGGCTGTCATTAGTCTTGCAGATATATTTGCCGGCGTCGCTCTCCTCTACGTTGTTGATGACCAGTTTGGTGAAAGGTCCCTCCTGCTTCATCTCGTATTTCTTTCCAGGCTTCAGGACCGCCCTGCCTCTCCTCCACTCCACTGGAGCTCCGGGTCTGGAGAGCTCACAGCAGAAAACTCCACTGTCGCCCTCCTTCACCATCAGGTGCCGGATCTCTCGTTTAAACGTCACGGGGAGTGCTGTTGTGGGGATATTAGAAAGAAATGACTGTATTCGTTGATTGCATTAATTTGCAACCTACAGTTTATTCAAATGGGCTTGCCTCTTTTTTGCAATACAAGGAACAGTCATTCCATTTTCCTGATGCTCTTTTTTCATTCTTAACATAATGGGGGACAAGCTCACCTATTGTCCACTTTTATAATATATGCATGGGGTTTGGGATTTTCACTATATCAAATAATGTGAGACACAGGTGCACAACTTCAGTAAGTAAGAGATAAACTGGAGCAGCTGAGTCATAAACGATCCAAGGGCATCACATATAATAGCAGCTTTTTATCAGAATAACATGGTTATAACCATATAATCATTATTTTAAATGTTCTGCAAAGCTACTTTGGACAACAGGTATGAAATGTGCCATCATTGGTCAATGCACACTTCAAACTTACATTTGACCTTGACTTCAGCTGTGGTTTTCTGATTTCCTGTGATGCAGCTGTACTTGGCTGCGTCTTCAGTTTGAACGTTGAGGATGGTCATCCTAGCCGTCTTTCCTTCCAGCTTCATCTCGTACTTCCCTCGATACATCTCCTCAGACAGCAGCTCAGTGTCTCTCTGCCACTGCACCGCGACTCCCTTCTTTGACAGCTCACAGCACAAAGTCACACTGTTCCCTTCTTCAGCCTCCTGGCTCTTCAGACTTACTTTAAATGTAGCTGGAACCGCTGTTGGTCAAAACACAGATAATCAATAACCCAAAGAGATCCACATAGACCCATTTGTGTCTTTTTTTTTAAGGGGGCACAAGGGATCTTTAGGGGGTGACAGCGACAGTATTTGTCACATAGAAGTGGAATGAAAGCTGGGAACCTGAAGTTTAATTGAAGGTGCATCCCATGGTCTATTATGTCTCATAAGTTGTTGCAGCAAGTTTGGGGTTGATGGGGTTTTTTTTACACAGATTTGTCCATGCCAGTTTTTCCCTCAACAAAATTTTGCTGCAATTCACTGACTATTTAACCTCCTTTCCAACAAACTAACATGACATGGTTGGTACCAATGGAGGCCTTAGGTCTTGTTTAATTATCAATATCTTCACTCTAGCTTTAAAACCAAGCCCACCTAGGCTTATTGGCCAGGACTGCCTGTGATCCCTCTGATCTGAAACCCTTTAACTTTAGTTTAAGTATCTCAATAAACTTACAAAAAAAGGATCTACATACTACATTCCTCTTACACGTTGAACATACCAATAACTTTAACAGTGGCCTTTGTCCTCTGCTCTCTACACACACAGGTGTAGATCCCGCTGTCTTCCGGCTCAGCATCTCTGATGACCAACTCCAGGGCCGAGCCCCTCTTCTTAATCTGGTACTTCTCCCCGTTCTCCAGCAAATCTCCTCCAAGCCTCCACTCCACTGGGACACCCGCTTTAGAGATTTCACAACTCAGTGTGACGTTGTGTCCTTCCTCCACTTGGAAGTTCTTCAGCTTTTGCTTGAAAGTAACAGGAAGAGCTGACAGGCAAAGATAAGGTAAGGTTTGTGAGAAAGAAAATTCTAGTTTTTATGTATCATGCTTTTTTGCTTTTGCATAATCGGTTGCTTTGTGTTGGTAAGAAGAAATCATACAGATGAAACGCAGTCCATAACCAACACCTACCATTAACAGTCAGCGTCGCAGTGGTTTCCGTGTCTCCACAGATGCATGTGTAGATGTCGCTGTCCTCCAGTGTAACATCAAAGATCCTGAGTTCGATCAGCATGTCTCTCTGCCGCATGTGATATTTCTCTCCGCTCCTGATGAGTTCGTTCCCGCTCTTCCTCCATTCCACGGCGTGACCAGACTTGGACAGCTCACAGCGTAGAGCCGCAGTGCTGCCCTCCTCAATCAGCACATTCCTCAGCTTCTGCTTGAAGGTTACTGGGAGAGCTGTGACCATAGAGTGAGATCAACATTATTTGTCGAAATGAACCACTAAATGACTAAGCCCCATGTGCCCAGTAGTAAACGATGTCCTACCAGTGATTTTGACGGTGGCAGATGTCACCTGATCAGCACACTTGCAGCTGTAGACCCCGCTGTCCTCGGGAACAGGCTTCCAGATCAGAAGCTCCAGGTTGGTCTCCCTTTTCCTTATCTGGTATTTAAATCCGTTATGCAACAGCTCATGTTCCTTGCTCCATTCTACCGGGAATCCAGGTTTAGACAGCTCACAGCGCAATAGGACGTTGCTTCCCTCCTCTACTTGCGTGTTCTTTAGCTGTTGTGTGAATGTGATGGGAATCACTGGAAAACAACACAGTTGGGACCAGGAAGAAAATGGTTCATTTGATGCATGGGGACTGCATTACATACACAATATGGCAGCAGGTCAGCAAAAACATTTACAACAACTAAAACAGAGCACAAACCACCTTAACCCTCTATAACAGAACACCACATATCACTGTGTAATGATTTGAAAATCAATGTTTTTATGATACAGGCAGATCTGAGGAGAGAACCAAGCATCCACAATTACAGTAAAGTGACAATGATGTATTTTATTCTGGAAGGTAAAACCCCTCTACAGTGCTGGTTGTAGTTTAAATGATCTTGTGAAGTGACTCCATATGTCCATAGACTGAGCTAATGTGCATCTGACTTTCAGATATACTCCCATGTTATGATGATGTGTACTGTGTAGGTGTTTGACGAAATACATATGAAGATAATGAAAAGTCAATGACATACTGTGTACTTTGAGGCTCGCTGAAGTGCTGTGATCCCTGCACTGACACGTATATTCTCCCGAGTCCTCGGGCTTCAGGGCTTTGATGGTCAGGAAATTGATTGTCTTCTTCTGTTTAATCAGGTACTTGTCTCCTGACCTGATATTTTCAAAACTTCTCTTCCAGTGGACCTGGACCCCAGGCAGAGAGTATTCACAGGTCAGGGTCACGGTCTCGCCCTCTTTGGCCTCCACAGACTTCAGAGGCTGGGTGAACTCTGCTGGGATGGCTTAAAAAGAGGGAAAACACAAGGATACTCATTTTTCAACAGTAAGCAGAAATCCTATTACAAATGTTTCCTGTTTAATACATCCCTCTGGCGTTTAATGTTAGGCAATAGTAGGCAATACCAGTCCTGTTATACCTTTGACCGTAACAACGGCCCTGGTGGTAACAGATCCAGCGCTGCACTCGTACACGCCGGCATCGTTGTTACCGACCTCCCGAATGGTCAGCCGGGCCTCGCAGCCTGAACGACTGGCAAAATACCGTGAGGAGTTCCACATTAGACAGCCGTCTTTGTACCACAGGATGTGACACGGCTTGGAGGCCACACAAGACAAAACCAAACCACCGCCTTCAAAAGCCTCACAGTCCTCCAGTGCCTTAATGATGGTGGGACGCCTCTCTGGTAACATGAAGAAATGAAGCCAAGTTAAGAAATGGGACGCAAACACAATAAAACTCCAGAGCAGATTAAAAACCTCACCTCTAACCAGCAGCGAGGCATACGATCTTTTATCCCCCGCTGCAAACGAGATGGTGCCGGTGTCTTTGCGGTCAAGCTGTCTGAATGTGAGGGTGTGGTAGCCTCCGTGGATCATCTGGATCTCATTGAGCTCATTGGTGTACAGCAGAGTCTCGTCCAGGTACCACTTGACCCCGATGAAGTCACTGGGACAGATTCGACACCTGAATGTGACCGTGTCACCCTCTAGACACTCGACGTCCTCTAATTCATCGAGGATCAACACCTTCTGACCTGAAAGAAACATGGGAAAGTCAAGTCGTCATTCAGAGAAAATTGAATATAATATTCATGATTATGTTTTCTTTATTGTATAATCCTGAAACTATCGCTGGGTTTTCATTAGCTTAGAATGAACGCTTCATATCTACAATCTGCAACCTCACGGCGAGCTGCCACTAAATCTTGGTCCTTTTAATATAAAGAGCCGTCCTGATGTGGCCCTCATACAGCCCCCCTTAGTCCAGCTACCATGAAGCTGAACCACAACCATGCAATGCCCTTTGTTCAGTATGTTCTCACCCAGCACGGTCAGCTGGGCCCGGCTCTGCATGGTACCGACATCGCACGTGTAAACGTCCGTGTCCGACTTCTCCAGACTGGAGATGGTCAGCGACAGCACCACGCCCTTCTGCCTGATGACATACTTCCTACTGGACCTCAGCTCCACCATGCCCTTCAGCCAGGTCACCCGCTTGGCTGCCCGCCTGGTCTCACACTCCAAGGTCACTTTACCCTTTTCCTCTGCTCGCACGTCCATTATCTCCCTCGCAAACGTGTGCTGGAGCTCTGAAAGAAATAAGGACGTTTTCACGGAATACTACATTGTATTCAACCGTCGTCGACTTTTATTTTGAAAGCCCTCACCTACCTCTGATATGCAGCTTGGCCCGTGTGGCCATGCCCTCGGCCTCACAGCAGTACTCCCCAGAGTCTCTGATGGTGGCGTTCTTGATCACCAATCTCGCCAGGTACTTCTCCACACTCATCTCATACTTGGGGCTCTCCCTGATCACACGGCCATTTTTCAGCCAACGGATGGTGACTTCTGGTTTGGTGATCTCGCAGCTCAGCTCCGCGTCCTCGCCCGGGACCGCCTTGACATTCAAAAGCTCCCTGAAGATGTGCACTGGCTTCTCTAAATTGGGGCAGGAGGGCAATGGATTGAATCGCACCCTTTTTTGACAAATGAATCTACTAAATGGCCTATTTAAAAAACCACAGTCGGGTATCCCCTGCATACACAAATGCAAATGAAATAAAATAATGTCGCTAATTCTGAGACAACCAGGTATTCACCTTTAACAAAGAGCATGGTCCTACAGCTCAGGTCTTTAACTGTGAAGACCACGTCTCCAGCGTCGGTCAGTACGGCATCTCGAATGGTCATTTTATACTTGCGGCCGTTGTTGATGACCTGAATACGGCTATTGGTGACCACCACCTGGCCATTGATGGTCCAGGAAGGCTCATCGTCGAGATCATGCGAGAGGTGACAATCAAAAGTGCAGATTTCGCCTTCCAGAACCGAAGTTGTCTTCATACGTTGAACAATAGTGATGTGTAAGTCTGTGGACGAATATAATAACGGCCTTGTTAGGGTAAAAAATGTCTTTATAGTGAGATAACACCACAGAAAATCATTTAACATTTTTCAGGTTCACCCTTCAAAACTTCCCCAAAGTTCCTTCTACTATTGTATCGGTCATAACTCACCATTTGTGTCTCCTACTCACCATGTACAGTAACTTTGGCCTTGGTCTGGCTGGTGCCCAGGTCACAGGTGTAATGTCCAGCATCGTCCTTGCTCAGGGAATGAATGATCAGTGCCATGGACTTCCCAAACTGGAGGAACTCGTGTTTATCATCAGCAGTCAGGACCGCACCATCTTTCCTCCAAACGGGGGTCACCGTCTCTTTGGAAATTTCACACTGCAGGCAGACCTCCCCTTGCTCTTCTCCTACTGCATCCTCTAGAGATCTCAGGAACACCGCTGGCCTCTCTGGAGGCCAAGATCATCGTACATAAGTGTGCATGAGTCTCAGAAAGGGAACATAGAAATGCAAGGACGAGAAACCAATTAGTACTTCGGTTTAGCTGACCTTTGACCCTTAAAACGGTCGTCTGGGAGAGAAGCCCTGCTTTGAAGGTGACCCTGGTCTGCTGTGGCCGCAGCTTCTTGATTGTGAGGCTGTGCATCGTGCCCATGTGCTGGATCCTGTTGGTGGAGCTGCAGTAGAGGCGGACGTTGTTGAGGAGCCACTCCACGTTGGCGACCACGTAGTTGAGCTCACACGAGAAGGTGGCGACGCCGTCCTCCTCAACTTCCACCGCCTCGAGGTGCTTAACCAGTTTCAGAGTTCGCACTACAATAAAAGAGGGGAATAAATGATCATCAAATGAAAATAACAAATATCCAGCGCAGAAAATGTTATTACTTAAGCATCGGTTCAAACCTTACCTTCTACCTTAACGTATGCTGTGCTCTGAGAACCCCCGGCCATGCAGTGGTACTGTCCTGCATCCATTCCTATCAGGCCGTGAATGGTCAGCTGCGCTCTCCTCCCTTCCCTCTTCATGCTGTACTTGTTCGAGGTCTTCAGAGCCGTACGGCCTTTAAACCACCGCACCGCCCTCGGGGAGGGGCCGAACGCACAGCTCAGAGTCACAGAGCTGTTCTCCTTCGCCTCCACGTCCTCCAAGTGGTGGGCGACCTGCAGCGGTCGTTCTAGAGGGGGGTGGCGAAATCATTAATTTCTTCATTTTACTTAATTCATCCTTTTCAGGATCATGCAGAGGATATAGGGCACATTAGAATATATGAGGCATAAAGCAGGACTGTGAAATTACTTTTTTAAGCAATCATAAGCCGTATATACACATTCAATATGTTTTTTGTAACACAATATAATGTAGCTGTAAGTATTCCTCAACAAGTCTTACCCACAGTGGAGGCTGCTATATGAACAGATAATGAATACAACGATGTAAAATATAAAATATGTCTTTATAGGAGAAGTTCTAATCACTGACAAAGTCTGTACATTAATAAATACTTCAGCCGTCCTTATTATGCCATAAAACTAAATTATAGTGTATTATTTACCATTAATTATATGTTTGAATACTGTTTAATAAGGGGACTTAAATGAAAATGTTACCACAATACCATAAATAATCCTACTGGTGTTTAGATTGTTACTGTATGCTAATAATAACAAGATTAAGAAAAATTCTTTCTATAATTCCATTCCAAAGGTTTAGTCAACTCACCTTTGACAGTAAGCTGAGCTTTACAATGACTCTTGCCAGCTACGAACACCACCGGGCCAGACATGGAGCTCTCTGTGGAGGTGAGACAGAGGCTGTGGAGGGTTCCCTCCCTGTTGATGTTCACTGCTGCGCAGGGCTCCAGCACCTCGCCGCTCAGGGTCCACCGGGGAGGCCTCCCTGATTTCAGGTTCGTCTCCACCTGGAACAGCGCTGGCTCTGGCTCCATCACCTCCACCGAGCTCATGCCCCGCACTATGCTCATAGCCTGCTCTGCATGTACAGCCATGATACACATTACTACTACTGGCTTATAACATTACAAAAAGCACTCTTTTTTTGCATCGTTTGCACATTAGAACACATTATTCATGATGCTTTCTGTATGAATAAGCAGCCAACTCACCCTCCACCAGAAGCTGACAGGTGGTGCTGTCGTCTCCTGCATCGCAGGTGTAGGTGTCCTCGTCTGAGGAGCAGACATCATCGATGGTCAGCTGCCTGTAGACATCCTGGCTGATCAGTTGGTACTTCTTACTGGGCAGGAGCTCCCTCTGGTTCTTGTACCACCTGACCTGAGCGTTAGGCCGCGACACCTGGCATTCCAGCAGACCCCGGTGGCGATACATGGCTATCTTGACCCTCAGATGACGCACTATTTGGACGGGGAGCTCTGAAGAAGGAAGGAGCGGGCTGTGAAACTTGCGACCAAATCATATCCTCCACAAATCCATGTTAAAAATCAGGACGTAAACAGTCTGGAGGCTCACCTTCCACCTTGAGCGTTGCATAGGAGGAGACACGCTCTGCAGTGAATCTGATCTCTCCAGCATTTTCTGGCCTGACTGACTTGAAGATCAGGGTGTAAGTTTTACCTGCAATCAGATCCAATCAAAATGTTTTATCATTTTGATGTATTGGTAGTGTAGCTGATAGTATTTATAAGTTGTGTGTACTATGAAGCGAGCCCCGGGGTTGTATTTATACTCTTTAGGCTCATGTTTCTGGTCTCTCACCCTGTTGTCTGATCTTGATGTTGTCTCCGGGTCGAATTCTGCAGTCGTTTCTGTACCACCGACCATCCAAATCCACCTGGTTGGCCTCGCACACAAAGTTCACGGTTTGGCGTTCCATCGTGTCAACATCCTCCAGCTCCTTCACTATGTGGATGTCCCTAGCTGGCAGAACATAACCAAAACCGTGACTGCAAATGCTGTTAAGGTAACCAAACAGAACTTCATCAGTTTTGCTAGTAAGATCGCATTTTGTTAGTGTATAAACTAATATAAACCAAAAATGCCAATCATGGTGCTTGAGAAAAAGTTCAGGGATCATAAAACTACCATGATGGCTGCAAAGGTTTTATACCAATCCATCCTACAATTGTTGAGTTATTTCAAGTTGGTTATGAGCCAACAAAACTATTGCTAGAGCCCTGAAAAAGGCTAAAAAACAACTTTACATTATATTTTCTGATATATAATATTCTGACTAAGAACAACAGCCTCCCTCTCTTTTTCTTCTCTTATAACTTGTTTACTCATTCGTAATTGTATACGTAGTAAAACAGTCATATTGAATTACTTTATCACTTCATATGAATGTTTAGGCCTTGGTCGAGTCTTGGCTTTGACCCGGATTTGACCCAACATGTCCAGGGTCTTGGTCACATGCACACAACTAAATACTGTGGCTATGGTAGTGAGATTACCTGTGACAGTGAGTCTGCCCGAGGTCTGAATGCCTTTGGCCTGGAAAGAGAACAGGCCTGCGTCTCCCAGAGCCACCCTGTTCAGGATGAGGGAGTGTTTCTTCCCGTGCCTGCTGATGCGACAGTTGGGCTTGGACTTGAGCTGCAGCCCATCTCTGGTCCACACTCCCTCGATGTAGGCCAGGTTGAGGGTCACCTCAAAGGAGCAGCACTCGCACTCGGACACCTCCACATCCTCTAAGCCCTTCACCACCTGCAGACGGTTCTCTGGCACACGGACACGCAGCGTTAGAGATTCAAAAGCCCATTCGCTACCACACTGAAAGTGAACTCTTTGTGTGAAGAAAGAACTTACTTGCAGCAGCTACGATTCCTCCAGGTATGTTCTCCCCCATGCCTCCTGCTCTCCTCGCAGTGCGATTGGGGAGTCTTGTTGGCTTTTTACCACAGTTATAACACAGAAGGGCTACAACTATAATGGTGATGATGAAAATATATATATCAGCTACAAGTCTGGCTCAGAAAATGATAGGTTTTAGTGTTGTTATAAAGGATATCCTGTAAAAAGCACCAGCTTCCACCATCTCATTCACACCTCATTCACATTTACTGCTTCATTCAGCTTCTCTTTGTACATATTTTGTAAATAACCCGTTTGTTCTGGACACAACTTAACTTGCACATGCCAAACAAACTCCTCTCAGGCTAATGAACGCCATAAATCATCACTGGAATAGCAACATTGACCTATCAAAGGTGGATATACTCTGATATGGTTGACCCCTGCCGCAACGGCATGCCAGTCCTCCTCCGTAATGAAGAGTGGAGTAATCTCTATCACCTCCCTTGGCTGAGCTCAGCACCACCAATATAAACGCAGCTGTGATCAGGCTGCAGACGCTGAACCCAGAAGAACAGGAAGCTTTAAAAAAAACAAAAACTAGTGCTCAAATGAGAACTGCCGATCACAAAACTGATTGATACAATATGTGGAATCATGACGCACTCCCTTGAGGTCGGCTCCTCCCACTATCATTATGAGATAAGAGGAAGGCCATTCTTCCTCGTTGCCTACCAGCCAAAATAACATTTCATAATGCGTCACACAACAGAGTGAATTGGCCAAACTTCTATCTAGATTACTTCTCGAGCCCTAATCCATCTGCGATCTTCTCCAAAATGGAGAAATGAATAAATACCAAGGAAGTTAAAGACTTTGACCTTTCATAAAAACGTACATATCTTGATATAACTGTGCATATATCACTGGCGTATGCAAACAAAGAATGATTAAGAGGAAAAACGACGTAAATATGAGATCACCTGCAGCGATGCACCCACCTTCAACTTTCACGGGGTTTTCTCAGAAGAATACATCCTTGCATGGAGTCTTGTCACACCGATGACACAAAAAAAAAAAAAATGCCTTCACCTAATAAAAGAGGATAATACATCCACCATGGCAACGTATCTGTCCAAGTCTTGTCTTGTTCCACACAAAGCCTTTAAGATTAACAACAAACGTTTAGCCAAAGGAGAGCATGACCAGGTTTGCAAGCTGCGTTCCCCGTCCCCAGAGCAGACAGCCTATAGTGCTTTCTTTTTTTTTTTCTTTTTTTTTTTTTTTGCTTGCTTGCTTGATGGAGCATAGTGCTGAACAGCTGACATATCTCTCCCCACATACTAACCTCCAAAATAGCCTTCTGTCAGTATGAGTGCAAAGATAGCTTTGGCTTTAATGATGTGAGGCAACTCCAGCATCAATGGAACGATCAAAAACAATCAAAATGTATACAATGGGCTTAGTGTGTTTGATGGTTTTCTGGTGTGCATGAATGAGTGAGAGATGAGCTCCGTACAAACGATGTGAAAGCATCTCGGTAACTGAAATTTAACGGGGGGGATGTAAGTGGGTGGTCTGCATGATGTGTCTTAATGGCACGTGACTGTGTTGTTTTACACGCAATCAAATTCACCATCACGAGATCTCTTCCACCAAACCGACGGGTCCATGGCAGAAGTACAGCGTTATACGGCTGATTAATCGCATGCTTTTCCCAATACTGACCCATATCTGTCAGAGTCTTAAACCTCAGGTTAGTCCACGGAGCTCCACGGGGAGTTTCCACCAGTTGAAAGGTCACGAAAGATTAAACCATATGTGAAGACATCCTCTCTTAAACAACTGACTGATTGGCGCTCCTGTGTGAGGTAATTTACTGGCATCAGTGGAAGTGATGAGGTGGTGTTGCTAACCATGATTGCAGAGCTCTCTGTACTTAAAATACACAGAAAACCGTTTAATGCAGATATGAATTCCTCCAGCTCCAGCATGTGTTGAGGCTGAGGGGGTCTGCTTGCATTAAAACAACAAGCTTTCATTTTGTGGGGTTCCCTCATCCAGATAGCACGAAGCGAGCACTACCCAGCATTGTGTTGGCATTGTGTTGGCCTCATTTTGATGGACAGCTCCATGTGCCACTGAGCGGTCCTAAGTCCGGTGGGTGAAACTCGACAGGATAATCTCCTGGGCCACAAAAAAACTACTTGTCGTCAATGACGACACCGGTCTCCATTTACATCCATGACAAAGCTTTTAACAGCTTTTCTGGACCAATTGAGTGGGGAAGAATAAAGAGCCAATTTAATATGTTTATGTATTGGATTACAAATTGGAGCGTTTCAATGCTAACAGGATGTCGTATCCCTTGACGACTGAACTCAAACAGATCTAAGAAAGTGCCACAAATCGAGTGTCCTGCCTCAGACAGCCAACTTGATATCATGAAATGTGGGCGTTCTCTTGTGTAGCATCATACTGGTGGCGCTAATGGGCTAAAAATAGAGTAACGTTCAAGGATTCAAGGCAATGTGAGGATGTGTTGACTGAATTTAGAACTTGACAAAACAGCTGAACCCTCCTCCTAAGCCTCTGGCTCCCCTCCCTCCTCCCTCCCTCATGTGTGTCACATTTCCTCTGGTCCAGACTCTCCACACCTGACAGCGGTCATAATAGAGGAGTATAGACATTTTCATTACATGTATTCGAACCCAAACGTGTCTACAGTTGTAAGCCCAGATTAGATGACCCAGATGCTTGTGTGTAACACATCTGTATTATTTCTGTCAGCCACATCCCAAATGTAGGATTCATAACCATGGCAGCCATAGCCATACAGTAGAACGACATTCTATGCCCTTGACAGTCGTGCTGTGTCTTCTTACAGCGGGACGTGGATCTGAAAGCCACAGGAGTCTGTCCACCCGAGCCAGACCACAGAATTTATTTCACATCACACATAAATCATTGGTTGGCTGCGTGTTATTGATGCAAATTGTTAAACTCCAGACAAAATCTCATGTAGAAGTAGATACTGCAAGGTTTTGAGTAAACGTGAGAATGGAACGCAATGCTGAGATTTGATTATTAGCAAGAGCAAAAATAGTACTATTTGTTATCTTTGGACAAAATTATCCTGGTGTCCTTCTTAGAATACCTCTTAATATGACGGTCACAAGACAGGAGTTTGCACCCTTCCTCATAGACCATACCAAGTCCTATTTTGAGTGTGGGAGCTGTGACAATCTGTCCATATAATATTGTACATTCTGCAATTTCATACAATATCAAAACACATTCAGGTGTGATTAAAAACATTTATTTTTTTCCTTTTTTCTTTGCATTTTTGCCTTTTACCGGGGCCTCTTCTTCATCCTTTCCTGTGGCAGCTTTAATCCTCTTCTTTCCCAGGGGGGTCTTCGCATACCAGTTCTGGTGAAAGTACAACAGGAAATGAATATGCAACAGAGCAGTTACAATCGTGAAAATGATGAAACACTTATGTCGTATGCACTGTACTTTAAGGGCCTCCTCTTCCGCCTGAAACACAGGGTCAAACTTGGCTAATGGAGAAACGAACTCGGCAGCAGTCAGCGGCCTCTTTGCCTGCTGTAGGATGCGGCGCGCCGTGACAATGCGCTGGATCACCTGGCCCATGTGACCTGGCGTGTAGCCATCAGAAATCTTCGCAAGAGAGCTGAGGTCCAGCGCCTTGGTTACATCACCTCCCTGTTTTCTGATCAGCTGCTTCCACAAGACTGAAGGCAAACGGAGTCGAAGGTAATTTTTCACACCAACAACCAAAACGAACTAAAACTGTTTTCCAATATGTTGATCCTCCTTACTGTATCTTGAGCCGTAGTCCGGCCGTGGGATGAGGATGATTTTGCTGTACATCTTACACAGTGATTTGATATCAGCACTAAGCGGGTCTTTAGTTGTTCCTACGATCAGAACGCGATCCTCTCCTTTGATCAACTTGAGAGACTTCAGCAAGTCTTTCTTCAAGCGTTTGGGATCCAACTGTGCAAAATTTGTTTCAATTACCATCAATAACTGAATCATTCAAACAACACAACGCAGCTTTTCTTCTGCCTTGAAAATACCTCTTTTTCTTCCTTGGGAACTTTCTTGTAAAACATTTTTTCTGTGTCTTCAATCCATATTACTGAAGGTTGCAGCAATCTTGCAACCTATCATAATAAAACCTGTAGTTTAGTTGTCATGAAATCACAAATGTGATTAAGTATTGCCTCTAAGATTGCGTTATATTTATGTTAAAATGTTGCTTTTTAGATGAGAATCAGGACATTAAAGAAAAAGAATACATGTATGGTTTAACAGCAGTCACAAAAAAAGAACTTTATAATAACTGGCATTAATACAAGCTTTAATAGCAACAGCACTGGATTGTGTTGCTGTAAATGCCAGCGCGTTACCTTGAACACCATGTGAAGCATCATGGCGAGGCCACTCTTGCCAGGGTACTTCCCTGCCGTGTTCAGAGGAGACAGATCGAACAGGTTGGCCCCTGTCTCTTGGCAGATTGCATGGACCAACATCTTCTTACCTACACCTGCCGGGCCTGCCAGTAGGATGGCCTTTATCAGAGGGGCCTTCTCATGTACCATCTGAGAGCCTGCCACAACACACACACACCTTATATTCAAACCAGAAACAACATTTTCTGATCTATTTATTTAAAGTATGAATGGAATAACTTTCCTACCTAATGGTAAAATTGCATATAGAGATATGACCTGCCGCACATCTGACAACGATGGCATGGGCTCAATGTCATTCTGCCTCAGTGTGGTTCCAAGATAGCTATAGTCACCTAGGAACAAGAAGGAACAATTGTTAGGCAAATAGTTATTAATATGCACTGTGAAGCATTGGGGAAATCACAAGAATCTCCCTCCTTTCCACACCAATTACACATTTTCACTGTGTCACAAACCACAAGAGGGCAGCACATTCCTACTAAATACTTTCCAGTTACATTGTTACAAAGTGCCCAATTATGAGTTTGTCTACACATTGATTCCAATCAGATTAAGAGCTCTCATACCAATATGATCACAAGAAGACAAAGATTGATCTGAAAGAACAAAATACAAAGTCTTACCCATGTAATCCTGCAGCCTAACATTATTTGCCTGTTTCAACAAGCCCTCCTCCACCAGCTCCTGACACAGCGACTCCAGAGTCCTAGCAGACGGGAATAAATGATGTCATCTCTTATACAATACAACATCATACAACTAAATTCTATAATGAAAACTGTACATTTTAAATGCATTCTCTGTGTCACCTCACCTATCAGCCGTCAAATCTTTCTCCTTTTTTTTCTTCTTCCCACTCTTAGATCCTTTCTTTTTCTGTGTAAAAACATACATATCATGAGGACAAACCTCCCAGACATACAATGTGTGGCTCATTTATTACCTTGGCATTTCCTTTGGTTTTAGCACCCTTGTCTTTATCCACAGCGAGCTTCCATTCAGCCAGCTCTTGTCTCATCTGCTCATCTACCTGATTTATAGCAGATCAAGAAGCAAAACTGCAGGTGATGCTGTTATCGGGTTAAACCATAACGAACCGGCAACCTGAAGTGGTTTAACGTTCGATTGGTCGTTAAACTCCTAACATCTGTTGCATAGAATTTAAAATGTTTAAATGTTCACCTTTACTCGAATCTCTGCTTCAATGACCTTCCTCTTTTCTTCCTTGATCAGCTCCACCTCGTGCCTCTGGTTGAAGTTTCTGGACTCACTGCGGCTTTGCCAAAAATCTGTGGATGACAAACATGGAGTTTTGGTTTTATGTGAGTATTTAGAACATTACTATGGACTGCATTTCTATAACACTTTTCTACCATACCGGACAAAGTGACAAACATTCAACCACACATTCATGCACTAACGGGAGCAACTTGGGGTTCAATGCCTTGCTCAAGGTCACTTTGTATTATAAACATACCGACAAAGGTTTTGTGTCCCACTTCCAAGTCTGACAGAAAAGCTGAAGGTAGCATCTTCAACCCAGCCTCCTCCTGTGGTTCAGAATAAAGTCACATTGCTTCACTGAGTGTGCGGCATTTATTTGACAGCTGACGAGAACTGGTTTAAATTAGCAAAATCCCACACATCACCAGTAGGCTGTTGTCTGAAATATTACATCAATCAATCAATAAGAACCCATTTAACACAACTTGTGAGCCCTTACTTCCTCTTCGACCTTCCCCTTGTCCTTTTTCCCCTTTTTCTCATCCTTCCCTTTGGGTTTGTTGTTGGCATCCTCATCTTCCTTTGCAGCAATTTCTTCTATTAACTAAAAGAAAACATTGTACACACCAAATATAAGTCTCCTTCTGCAAACTACAGTAAAAACAAATCTCTTTGGGTGTGTTTTACCTGCTGAGGGTTCTTCTCAGCGAAAATGAGGGCTGAGCCTCCGTCCTCTTCATTTGGGTAGTCTGGAAACGATCCTGTAGCATCACTATTTAAACAGGAGAGGAACAACGTGAGAACACTATTATTTGATTTATATTTAATATAATTTAAAATGCTCCACTGAAATAACAATAAACCTCAATGTGCCACCTTACCGGCATTCAATGAACCATTGTCGGATTTGTTCTTTCATTGTCTTGCTCATGTCATGAGCCTCTACATCTCGTAGTTGGTTGGTGACGGCCACCACAGACTTCTGATAGTCTGCGTGGTGCTCCCCCTGTTTAGACCGTGTACAAGCTTCACGAGCCTGGGCAGTGATTTCTGCAGGGCATGGCACTTTGTATTTTGGATCCATGGTCTATAACATGAAAGTGACGAAAAATACGTTTTATGGAGTAAAAATGTGCAAAATCCATCTCCTGGAAATTAAATCACAATCAAGGAAAAGAAGGTTTAAGGGGAATAATCACTTCAACAAAGTGCAACATTAATTAATACTGAGGTGGAACAAGGAAATATTGCAATCCAGCTTTCATGATATAGTTGCTCTTTTTTTTTAACTGAAACAAGTTGAGAAAAATGGCAAAACAAAGTATTTGTTGCATTATAAAAGGTTGTTGATCTATTTATACAGTTTAAGGCAATTAGCTAAATTGATTCCTTCCTTGAGCTTATTCTACTCACCATTCCCAGAAAAATCATCTCCTCCTCCCGAGCAATCTTGGTCCTCTCCCTCTGTATGTAGCTCCTCCACATCTGAAAAATCGCATTCAAACAAATGGTTCAGCATGAACGTTGACACAAGCTAAAGACGGAGGCAGAGAGAGGTGCATGTTGATAACAGAGGACCTTCTGAATGCAGACAGCGGCCATCTCGATGGCGGACGTTCCAGCGTCCTTGGCCCGGTAAATCGTGTTTCTTCTGCTCTCTTCATTCAGCTTGGCCCTCAGGCGTCCTTGACGAGCCCTCTCGGCCACTTGAAGGATCTTAATGGCCTCCTCTTGTCTCATGTCTTTGACCATAAGATGCTGTATGGACAAAATAACAATTTTCTGCTTGGTATTGATATATTAAATATAAGGAGTAATGAGTTAAATCAATAATTTTCCCCCTGTTAAATCTCACGTATTAAACTTGTATTTTACCGGTATTTTTTAATTTTTTTTGTATGTGACAAAATGAAATGAACAGATGAAGTCAAGAATACAGAGTTTAACTAAGATGAACACACTTTTCAACTCACTTCTGGGTTTTCAATAACCTCCACCATTTTAAGAATATCTGTCAGCATCGCCCTTCGTTCCTGGAGTTCTTTGCTGCGATCACTGAGGAAATAGCGAGGGATAGGGATCTCAAGGTTTGCCTACAGGAGCAACAAAGAAAATAGCTGTTAAGGTATATCATAACTGAAGAGTCTGTGAATAAATCAATATCATTTTATTCAGGTCATTCAGCAATCCAGTTTCATTATACTTGCTCTACTCAACTCACAGGCGTAAGCTTCAAGTCTTGAAGGACATCATCCATGTAGTGGTACTCTGAAAACTCTTTTTCCACCATTTCATTCTTCAGCTCTAACACCCTCCCCATCACGCCATCAAGAACTGTCCGGATGAGTCTCCTCTTCTGAGGGTGGACCACCTGGTCGTAGACGTTCTCAAGCTTTCTGAAGATTTGGATGTAGCGCACATAGAGCATGGCCAGCCGCTGGAAGAACACCACCCTGTCCTTTTCTGGGCGAGGGGGCTCAGCGGGCAATTCCTCGGTTAGCAGACGGCTCAATTCTAGCTGAACATCTGCCCACAGCTGGTTGTATGTCCTGGAAGAGCGGAAACAATCTAATGAGTTGAGGCTGGGAAAAGGTACGTTAATTAATCATGGGTGAGTGACAGTCAACAAGGAATAACATCATCATTTTTGGCAGGCCATACCTTATTTATAGAAAATAATCACACATAAGGGGAAAAAAGATATGTATGATTTTTTTTTTTATTATAAATGGTCATAAGTTAAAAATGCCAAGGTCAACAAAGCTAGAAATGTAAACAATGGCCTCAGTATCATTATTGTTGCCACCCTGCTGCCATGCCACCCTGCTGCTGCTACCCCCTGCTGCCACCCTGCTGTTGCCACCCTGCTGCCATGCCACACTGCTGCTGCCACCCTCCTGCAGCCATGTCACCCTGCTGTTGCCACCCTGCTGCCATGCCACCCTGCTACTGCCAACCTCCTGCTGCCACCCTGCAGCCATGCCACCCTGCTCATGCCACCCTGCTGCTGCCACCCTGCTGTTGCCACCCTGCTGTTGCCACCCTGCTGTTGCCACCCTGCTGCCATGCCACCCTGCTGCTGCCACCCTCCTGCTGCCACCCTGCTGCCATGCCACCCTGCTGCCATGACACCCTGCTGCCCTGCTGCTATACCACCCTGCTGCTGCCACCCTGCTGTTGCCACCCTGCTGCCATGCCAACCTGCTGCCCTGCTGCCATGCCACCCTGCTGCCCTGCTGCGATACCACCCTGCTGCTGCCGCCACACTGCTGCCAAGCTGCCCTGCTGCTATACCACCATGCTGCAGCCATGCCACCCTGCTGCCACCCTGCTGTTGCCACCCTGCTGCCATGCCACCCTGCTGCCCTGCTGCTATACCACCCTGCTGCTATACCCTGCTGCCATGCCACCCTGCTGCCACCCACCCTGCTGCCCTGCTGCTGCCACCCTGCTGCCCTGCTGCTGCCACCCTGCTGCCATGAATGAGGTGAGGAAAAACATACGTCCAAATACAGCTACCTTGCTTTTTTATTCTTAACACGCATTGTTTGCTGTCGTGTTGTCGGATGCTTAACTCCATAAAGTTTTGTATTTTTGTATGTAGGTTGTTACTTTGGGTCCCAAGAATATTGTAGGAACTACTAACTATCAGTGTAAACGTATTGTGCTTTATAAACAATGCTAGGGTTGTATGCGTGAAACAAACTAGCTGACGTCAACTGAATTAAAATGTGACGAGCTAGCGTTAGCGTTAAAGTGAACCTTTACGTACAACAATAACGGCGTTGAAAGTTTACCTTTGCGACATGACTCCGGCTCCAGAGGGAGAGAGTAACTTCTCAGTACTTCTTGTGAAACAACTAAACAAGTTACAGAGTGTAAAAGTACACTAACGTTAGCTACAGTGCGTCAAACGTGAGGTCAGCTTTCACAAGACATCGGCGGTCGGCCCGTCTCCATAGTAACAGTCATTGCGGAAGTTACTCACAATATATGCCACGTGATAGGCTGCATCATCAGTAGTAGGCTCTTCAGTAGCACACTGCAGACTTAACAGATTTATAAGTTAATAATAAAAGACAATAACTTGAATGTATGAATAATATGTTGTTGTTGTTTTGCTGTTTTCTTTTTCATAGCCTATATTTCAGCGATTTACAGTACAGTGCCAGTTCTCTCATAAGACACCAATAATAGTTTTTTTTAATTATAAAAAAAAATCATCAGTATTCAACCAAAAAAGTGCATTTAGAGCTGTAGAAACAAAATAAATTGATATGCTTTTGAGAAAGCATAAAGGAAAAAGCTCTCTTCTTAACAATCTGTCTAATTTTGATTCATTTTCTTCCATATATTCAACCTTAATTTCACTTAATTTAGTTGGATATCCGTTGTAATGTATACACCAAGGTGTTTTGACCGTAGTTTTAATAGGGATGCCATAGGCCTATGTTGCCACAAGATGGCAGTCGTGTGTAGCTAATATTCTACACTCAAGTTCAGTGACAAACTGATGCTTTAGAAGATACATGTTTATTACCGGAATAGCCCGAACGTCCTCATTATTTCAAAAAGCAAAGTTGTGTCACGTGCCAGCTCACGAATGTTTGGTTCTCAGAGACTTTCAGTTACTTAATATCTTAATTTGTTTTTATTAATTAGAAATGACAGCGTTTATGCTATTTAGAAGTATGGTGAAATCGGAGAGCCTTGTTTAAAACAGATATGCCTTAATTAGATAACCTTAAATTACTATGAATACGTGTAATTGGCTATTCGCTGGGGGTCATTCATTGTCATTGATGATCAAAGTGTCTATATATTTTTTTTTTACACACATAATCTATAAAACTAGAATATCTGCCTATCCTTTTGGAAGTAACTCAAATGTTTTTATTGTGTCATCTTATTTAAAATGTCGATCTGATGGCATCAAATCATGATGGCAGAATCTGACATTTTAAACGCATCATTTACCTGACATTTTAAACGCATCATTTACCTGACATTTTAAACGCATCATTTTCTGGAATTCTAATAATGAGAAATATCAATATATTTCCTTCGGAAGAAGTGAGACACCACCAAGTGGCGTCCTTCCTTTGTGTCACAGGCACGTAAACGTCCGTCAGTAAAGATGAGCGTTTCGTGTAAGTTTACTGTGTAATGGGATGCTTGCAAAGAAGTGCCATGACAAATGTCTGCAGACGTAAAGGAACTACAGCCTCATAAATCCCACCTATAAATCACACATGAAAATCTGCTATTTGACGATGCATTAATAAATAATTGCATTAATTTCGTCTGTATGGAATAACGTGGTTGTCTTTAGGAGGGCACTTTAAATTCAGACAGCTGAGCCAGTAATCTACTAACATTTTCGACTTCCCTTCCAAATGCTTTTTTTTTTTTAATTCGCCCTAAAATATGCTAATTGAACAGCCCTAATAACAGCGGTTATTATATTCCTATGGAGTGCGGGTGGAAAACTGCCGGATGGCTGCTTCTGGAGGCGCATTCTCCGCAGCGCTTAGGCGGTCACAAGACTTGGACATCGCAGAGCAAAAACATCGACACGCTTAAAGTCAGCTGGAAGCTTACAGGGCCCGCAGATTCTTCTCCGCTCCTCATCCAACGTCCAACAAGTTGGTCCATTTGGAAAAGTACTTTCCTGCGCGCTGCCGCGCCGCGCTCTCTGTCGCTGAATTTCTGATTTTTTTATTTATTTTTTTCTCAATGGAAATGTCAGCGGGGCTCTTTTTTATACGTTCAACCATTAGTCTCTGCAAAAAGGTCATTTTTATTTACAGCTTAATGGTGTTGTAAAACTACAACCGGTAATGTTTTGGTGCCCAAAGGAGGGGCGCGTGG
This sequence comes from Eutrigla gurnardus, assembly GCF_963514095.1. Taxonomy (NCBI): domain Eukaryota; kingdom Metazoa; phylum Chordata; class Actinopteri; order Perciformes; family Triglidae; genus Eutrigla; species Eutrigla gurnardus. The sequence goes on along the minus strand of NC_139920.1, from coordinate 25,960,616 downwards.
AAAAGTGAGCGAACGCCGCTGGAAGAAATTGCACCCCAAGATGTCAACATTGCTTAACCACCCACACGAAATCGATTGTATTACCTTCAAGAAGGTGGCTCCTCTTATAAATAGGGACGCATTATTTCAAGAAAGACGGCGGTGAGCACAATCTGCTGGCTCTCTCTCTCTCTCTCCGATCCGGATCACAACGCCTGGAAGAATTAGCTGAAGACAAACTGCGTCCAAACCTCCAGGAGATAAAGACATTTAACTCCTCAACTAGTAAGTTGGATTGACTATGTTTGTATTATACTAGCTGGTCTTTACTAGAAGAAATGCCACTGCTGCGTAAAGTGTATTCTGGTGATTCATTCCTCTCAGAGGAATGTTACTTCTTTTTTTTTTGGAGTGTGAGGAATCCAAAAATGTCAAGCAATGTTGTTGTTGGGTTCAGCCCTCTTTTTTATTGTTAGAATTACAACTACATGTCCAACAAAACGTTGTCTTCTCTCCGTTTGTAGACGGTGAAGTCATGCAGGTGGAGAGGAAATGGCACATTCTGTTTACTATCTTCTTTCTGCTCATCACCTCCGGCCAGTGTATGGACAGCAAGGACGTCAAGCAGAAAGAGAGAAGGACCCTGTTGGATCTAATCTTACAGGTTATCAGAGACAGCCAGCAGCGGGAAATGTCCCGGCGCTGCAGCAGTGGACTCTTCACTTCAGCCCAAGACATGAAGTCCTCCTCCCGTGAAAAGCCTTTCTATGTTCCTAGGCTGGATAACAGTAGACTCATAGGTAAGCTGATAAGATTTATTTTTAGGTCCCGATGAAAGCATAATCCCCATTTTACTGTGCTGTCTGCCGTATTTATTTAGGAGCCTTATGGAACTTTCTTTATGCACGTGGTCATTTCAAGATTTATTGGAAAGATAAGAAGGGATGCCTCTTCAAAAATGTACTATTTGGCAGGAATATGCTTCAAAGGACAGCATCCAGACGGCCCGGAAAGGGCTGTGTCATATTTATTTATCTCTGTGTTTTTATTTCTGAGAGATGACTTTTCGACCACATGTCTCCGTCGTATGACTTCTTCATTCAAACTGTGGTTTATGGATGCAAGGAAGGAGAAGGGGATAGGTAGGACCTTATGTAGGAGGAGCATCGACGTGCCAAACTTGTGAATGATTCATTCACTGTGATTCATTGTGGAATCTTAAACCTTGAAGGGTGCATCCACATGAGCACACATCGCGAGCATCTCCGCAAAGACATATCTGGCAAGACCAGCTGCTGTTGAGTCACATTCGTGTTATTTAGAGCACTCTATCAAAGTCACTCCTTTTGACTGTAATCAAAGAACAATCCGGTCCACTTGGACATCAGTTACTGATTTGCAGTTCTAAATATTGAATTAAATTGAATTTTGGTATTACTGTCACTAAAATTGCTCCTTTTCTGACAAATTAGAACGAGCTTGGATCAGCTCTCTCTTTATTGACTTAAATGGAGCATTTTGTTCCGACTGGAGTGAAGCCATTTAAATAAATTGTTGATACATACCCCTTCAATTATCTGAGACCACAGACGTTAGGGTTTTTTTTTGTAGTTGTTGTTTCTCGGATTGTTTCTCATTAGTATGTGCAATCGGGAGTTTTATAACCATCCGAGGGAACATAAAGTGTTGTTTCATCTGCAGTTTCAGATTATCTCCTCCATCACTGTCATAACGTTTTAGAGATGTTGCGCAGGCATCGTAAAGCTCAAAGTGTCCGCCCCAGCTTATGCAGTTGGAAAAGTAACTTTCTCAGGCCACTGGCTGGGTGGAATTTATCTTTTGAGGATATTAAAAGCAGCATATTAGCAAACGGTGCGTGTGACACTACCAAAAGATCCATGGTCACGCAAGGATGGATGTTTTGAACACAATGAGGAGGAAGGAGAAACATCTGTAAACCCACTGATGTGCTCCCTCTGCAGTTGTCTTTGCATTGGAAGCCGTGGAGGGGGAATGTACCGTTGGAACAAGAAATAAGCTTTAAAGTGGAAGCTTTAGACTTTTTTTAATTTAATTTTTGTTGACTTGGAATTTGAATCTATACATGAATGCAGTAAAAACCACATTATCTGGCTTTGTGTAAACCCGGCTGCCATTTTCACGCTTCACATCTGGGTTAGGCACAATAGGCTCTAACGTGCCCATAACTCTCACTGGAATAGTGACATATATAGTTGTGTCCATCCCATTGATTAAGGATGATTTGTTTTGTCTTTACTGTATATCTGGACTTTAAAAGTATTTAAATGGCTCATCAAATTGTCTCCGTTGTTATCTCTCCTCCTCCTCCTACCCTTACAGGGTCACACCTTCCTGGTCTGGGGGCTAATGTAGCGTTAGCCCTGTACCTACTTGCATGGACTTATTTTAATGAGCATTAGACTCCCATACAGTAATCTCTTTAGCTTGTTAGAGTGGCCAATGTGATATCAGACACCTCCCATGTGTTTCCAGCATGGACTTTGAGTAGAAAGGGGGGAACTTGACGCCATTATACAGAATAATGTACGTAGCGTGAATAAACATTCGCTGCTGATTCAGAATGCTCTTAGTTAGAAATGACAAGATGCAATGAGTGCTGTAAAAATCAATTTGATGCCCAGAACCGTCAGGGACATTAAACGTGAATAATAATAATGCTGCAGCATCTCGTTTTGACCTTAAAGTGGGGATATTAAGAAGATTCCCTGAGTCACTTTGCAGGTGGAGGCAGACTTTGACAATGACGACAAGCTTCTCAATTGTTATAAAACGACTGTTGATTGACAAGCTAACGGTGATTTTTCTTTTCCAGAAATTTTCCCTAGAGATGTAAACATGAAAGGCAAATTCATTCAGCATTTCACAGGTAAGAAAATCCCCATCAAAGATGGCATCATGAGTGCAAACGTTCCTTTTTTCCAGGCGTGTTTTTACAACACCGGTTGCAACGTTCCCCATGTAACCCCCTTGTTTGGAAATACTTTGTTTTGCCCCTTGGAGGATCTCTGTAAGCCAACACTGTAACTGTAACATACAGTGAACACGGCCACGCCTGTGGGCCAGAATGGGGTTGCCTGGCTTAGCTGCAGGGCACTTGTGCAGGGAAACAGCACATGGTCTAAAGCCGACAGATTTAAGTTGAAGGCAGTTCACGGTTAAGCTGATTATTTGTCTCAGGACCTGTGACTAGACTTCATTATTGGTGTGAAAATCTGGGAGTTTATATGTTGGTGATTAGAACTGAAATCTCAATAGGCTGTTCACTAAATCCAGTTAAAGCCCGACTACCGAACCGTGACTGGGATGGTGCACTTTTTCCCTTTAAGGATTTGCTTCACGTTAAGTTCCTTGTTATACGTTGTTAGGCAAGAAGGCCCTCATATGGGTTATTATTACATCATGGGTTAATAAGACTGTAGTTAACTGTTAATACGTGCATAATAAAGTGTGTATTCATCTTAATAAACAATAATAGATAATAGATACAATTTTAAGAAACACATATGCCTTTTAATTCATGTTCATAAATCAACTGTTATCACGTTTCTTAAAAATACCTTTAAATGTCTTATCTAATGATGAACGTGTCGATAATGCCGTTATTAACACTTATTTAAGTCTTTAACTTAAATATGTAAATATCATGATATTAAGAAGCATATTATAAGGACTTATAAGGGCTTTATTGCCTCTTTACTCTTATTACAAGGACCTTGATTCATTACTCTCCTAGGTATGGTTTTAGGTTTACATCAAAACTAATAATAAAACAAAAAAGTCCAATAAACCAATAACATGAACAGTAAATACAGCATTTTTAAACCCAATAACAACAATCTCAAAAACAGGTCCTCAGGGAGACGAAGCCCCTTCCTCATCCCTTTAACTTTCAGTATTTGAATAATATTTCCTAAATTGCTTTATGTCTGTCTAAATCATTCTATATTTACCCACACACACACACACACTCTTCCTCCTGGTCCGGATTACACGTCGGCATTCAGGGGGCAGCCCTATTTAATCCATCCATCCATCCATCCATCCATCGTCTACCACTTATCCTGTATTCAGGGTCGCGGGGGGGCTGGAGCCGATCCCAGCTGTCATTGGGCGAAGGCAGGGTACACCCTGGACAGGACGCCAGTCTATCACAGGGCCGACGTGTATTTAATATTTATTTTAATATATTGAATAGCCTAATCAGAGCAATCAAAAGACATAACCACAAAGCAGAGGAACACAGGTATTTCTGCTTCTCATACACACCCCTTAAAGAACAACCAGTGTTGGAGTTCGATGAGCTGAGCTAACATAGAGTGAGGACCGGCTCCCATGAACGCAGTTAACTCAAATATCTGTGAGGTCTCTGAAAATACAGCAGCGTAATATTTTAATCACAAATAAAGCTATTTCCCTTCCACATATGGAGTAGTATTGACGTTAAAGATAAATTTACTTGCTCATCCATAGTTTTTTTTTTTTTTTTTTTTTTTTTTTTTTTGAGACTTTTGGAGATGAAATCATGACTCGAACCCTGAGAACAACACATCACTGTAACAAAAATACCAGTATTTATATACCGTACTTTAACCACGGCGAAATAAAACAGCTGTCTGCGGCTCGCAGCTCATCCCCCCCCCCTCCCCTCTCTCTCGCTCTCTCTCTCTCTCTCCCTCCCTCTATGTCGCTCTATGCTCTGTCACTTTCCCGACGTTTCGTTTTTTTGTGAAACAACAAAAAAAGGAACATTGAATAAAGTTAAAGGTCTGTTCACTTTCACAAAAAGCAAACACGCTACGAACCCGAACTAAGACCAACAGTGACGTGCGTTCAGGCCCGACAGCGTTCAACGATGAGGAGTTCAGGTGGCTACGTAAATCTAGAATTCGAGTGCAGCGCCGCCACGCACGGATGGCCACAGCGGGAATAAACACAGAATTACTGTTAATTTACTGGAGACAGATGTTTGAAATATGAAATGCAGTGAGCGAATCAACACACATTGACATATTTATACTATTATTTTTTAGATTTTGTGAACCTTCACGTTAAATACAATAAAAGAGTTAAATAAGAGTTTTTAGAGTTCTCATGGGAGGCTTTCAAAGGGATCTGGTGTCCTTTCCAGGGGAGCCAATCTCCCCTTGGCTCCCCCCGTAATTCAAACCATGCTCGTCCTAGTGGCATGGACACAATGTTTTTTAAGATAGAATTTTCATTTTAGGTTATAACCCTGCCTGACGACAACACATTTTTTTTTATGTCGCCAGGAAGTAAATCATGACTTGCTTTGTAATATAACTTGTCTTAAATTCTGCCAGCTCTATAAAAGGGATGTGACTTTAAAGACTGTTAAAGAAGAGAGTGTTGGGGGTTTGCAATATCCTACATTGTTGGCTCTTTTTTAATAGAATAAATGAGTGCAAAGTGAAATGTTGCCCACAGGCTACCTTCACGCAACATTTCAGATACAGTAATAAAAGTAAACGATACAGAGTGCGTTGCGCCTTATGATCCAGAATGTGCCTTATTTTTCCCAGAACTGCTCCTGGCCAGTTTTGCTCACACATATGTAATATGAGAATTTCATTTTGTGGTTTAATATCGCACCCAGAAATTGTTTTCATATGGCCTTTTTATATGAACATTTTCTATCATAACTTTTCTGTGAATGTTTCTTTCAGCGTAAGCTTGTTTTTGTTCAAATTAATGATAATTTATGTCAAACCACTGTTTTAAATCATTCCCATTGTGATCATCTCCGAAGGCTGCAGGAGATTCTCTCCAGAAGAGCTTTCAGTATTTTTTTGATGTATCATTCATGTGCATAAGGAACAACTTCAGGCCTAAAGCTGGACACTGAGGTTTTCCACATATTGTCTTCCACAACATGTGAATTCATGCTCACCTACCGTTACAAACTGTTGCCTGTTTCTTAGCTCCTCGGCCAATTTAGCACAATCCCTCGTATGCCATACGACTCCAATTTGTTAAATACGATGTGACCAGTGGTATCAAAGGCTTTTTTTTTTTTTAGATTAGATTAGATTTAGATCGATACTTTAGTAATACTTCTTTTCATTAAATTAGTGTAAAAGACATTGATCTATTTGTCCTAAATCCACGATGACTGTCATTCAGCAAATCTTGCTTCTCAATAAAATTATGGAACCGTTTCCATAAAGAGTGGAAAAAACACTGGGAAAGTAAATAAAACAAGCGACTTTGTCTTTGAAGTGTTTGACTCTTTTCATAACAATTTCATTGCACTCGTTTTACAAGCTATATCAATTATTTAATTTTCTCCCACTGTTCTAAGATAAATTGATGTTTTCCAGGTTATTGATTGCTTCTGTTTTACATTGAGTTTCTAGAAAACTTCATATGCCTTTTAATGCTAGTTTTATTATCCTCTAATATTTTCTACGATATTTGAAAAAGTACACCGTTTCCCATAAAGTTGGAATATTTAGTTTTCAGACACAATCCTCTGTTTTATTCCTATTTAAATGCATCAGTAATCAGTTTGACGAGGTGCAATGATTACATTATGTGTCCCAATGAACCAGGTGAAATTAATTCATGCATAACATTTGTTTGGCACTATAATAGACATTTGCAAATGATTCCAACTTCATGGACTTTATGGATAAACTGTAGATAAAGAGGGAGAGATAATTGAAATATTTGTTCATTTTTGCCTGATAAAACCTTTTCTATTAAGCAGGACCTGTCAAGTTCTCGTCGGAGTGCAGAACACACTTTCATAGACTTTATCACAACACAAGGGATTGCTCAAGACCAGCATGTATGTATAACTTTTTATTTTTCACTTTTTTAGAATGTGTTTGATGTCTGTTGTGCAATCCTATATCATCTCATCTCAAGTATTGTGCTTTAAAGGCCCGGAGCACTTTTTTACTGTGAGAAATGTTCTTACCACATGAACAAAACAAATGTTGGCAAAGTTGGATTATTTCAATTGGGTGGTTTTTCCTTCTTTTTGTTGTTGTTTTTTTGTTCTCTTTTTATTGGTTTTAAGTGGGCTTAGTTGGAGAAAAAAACTGATGGAGGTTATGATGTTTTCCCCTCCAAATCATAACTTTAATTGTTGCATATTTAGTCATACATATTTAAGGGTAGATAAATACTTAAGAGTCAAATGTTTTTAGAGGCTTATTGCACTCCTCGATAATGGAAAGGCATTTTTGAGTTGAAGATTAATGTTCATTAACAGCTTGCATATTTCTGTGATTTGCAAGCAGTTCAACCAAAAAGTGATGTTCTCTGCACATATAGTTTAGTCTGAATATTGTTTTTAATGTTACACTAGTACTTCATAATAACAACAGCAAATATTAGAAAAAATTAACAATTTCTGTAGCAGAATATGTTTATTTCCCTTTTTTGTATTTTTGTTAATCCACTCGTGACCTTAGATTTACCTGCAACCTACGGATTTGGTAGAACCCAGAGCTATAACCATAGGGTTCAACCTGATGGAGCAGTCCTTCTTGCTGGGCTATTACAGTTAATAATCAAGGAGCCCTCGGAGAATGATCGCAGACAAGGCTCCCTATTCACAGATGGATATGTTGAGTTACACTTGGAGAGAGAAGATGCACTTTTTTTTCCTTCTGCTGCTGTTTGCTTCAGTGATTCAGTGATGGAAGCATCAAGTCAGACGTGAAGCAATGAATCAACGTCCTTAACAGTAGGTTGTTTAGTTCACGGCTGACACAGAGGCACAATCACGATTAATTAGTCCGTCTGTTGGATCGGGATGACGCAGAGTATTGTTTGTCGTGCTGATGTTACTGATGATGATATTAGAAAACATGAGCGATTGTGTACTTTAGCTGTGCTGTTAATGGGACGTTACGTCAGTTGTGCCTCGTTTGTCTTTTTCTTTGGTGCGTCTTGGTCATTTCTCTCCCTTTGACTCTAGAACAGGGGTCTCAAACTCAACTTACCTGTGGGCCACTGGAGGTAGAGTCTGGGGGAGCCCATCAAGTATTACATAAGAAAAAGGGGTTCAAGTATCCCAAAAACAGTACAACCGATCCAATCGTCTCAATCTTTAATAATAACAATTCAGAACATGCAGAACACAAACGGTTCTTCAGAACATAGGCTTCTCTTACTTCTTCCGACTCCTTGCTGCCAGAGACTTGGCGGCGCTTCCTCTTTTACTGCTGAGCCACATTTGGCTTGAGGGAGGAAGCAATTGAGACCCTCAGTATGGCTTGAAGATGCTCATCTGTAAGTTTGGACCTTAACTTTGTGGAGAAGAGCCTTTCACACAGATAGGTGCTGCCAAAAAGGCACATGATCCGCTTGAACACCCCCGAAAGCTCAAAAACTGTCCAAGCTTGTCTGTTTTTCCACTCCCCTCCCTAAACTTGGCTTTGAGTTCAGAATTGCACCTTCCACATCGAAGGAGAAGGGGTCAGCAAACATTTTAAAAGTGGCTCTGTGTGACTTGAAGTCTTCCCGTAGCTTTACAATGGTATTTCTCACCACTGAATGGTGTGGCCGAATCCATGAGTGCCTTGCATGCTGGGAATTGTCACGAGCCTGAGCTTTGGTACCCCACAAGTGTTAAAAAAAATACAAAACGCACAGGAAAATGACTCACGCAGATTAAGTGAAGAAAATACACCAAGCTTTGATGTCAGGTAGGGAGGCCACAAAATATTGTTGGCCGCAATTGGCCGCGAGTCCGGGACCCCTGATAGTCTGAGACACATGTCACAGTTTACAGCAGAATATGAAACTTTAAAGATTGTTTGTCATTTTTCATTTGCTTCCAATTTTCAAAAACAAACCACATTATGCTTTGGGCCTTTTAAATACAAAGTGTTATGATGTTAACATATTCATGGTTCTTATCCTTTTTTTTTCAGATTACAAAAGATGTGCAAGATTGCTAACACGACTAGCAATGAGTCCACTCTGCATGCAATCGTAGACATTTCATATGTGAGTAAAAGTGTTTTTCTATTTTTGGGTGCAGTTCAGTTCACTCTAAAGTAAACGGTCAATTAAGAGCGACGTATAATCGTTTTGTATCTACATTTTCTACTGTCAGCATGATGTGGTGGAATTCGATGTGTCTGATCTGTGCTATGGAAGAAAACCCATGTTGATATAATCAGAAACATGAAAACTAATGTGCATTGCATCTGTAAACGTTTGTATGCTTTAGAATTTCTTCCTATTTATTCCTTTTATGTGTTTAATTAATACATTGTGCTTATTAAGTGCTGGTTGGCTGAGGTTTGTGCACAAATGGAGAGTGAAAGAGGGCAAAAACAGATTTCACACATTAAAGTCCCAGTCGGCAACATTTGTTTGATCATATTCCCTGAAGCCAACACTACGCTCCGATAGAACAACATAAATCATCCGGTTTTAGGAAGAAAAGCGTGCCTCTACGTGCACGTAGAGCTGTTGTTTGTTTTGCAAAGATCCGACAGAGCCCAGGATCATCCTGTCCAATCAGCATGCAGGGCTGTGTTCGTGCACACACAGAGCCCCTCCCCCCTCGGGTCGTTCCACTATCACAGGGGGGAGGCGGAGTAGCAACAAGCTTCCAATTCCTCGGTTAAAAACCGAAACGAGGAGGTCCAAAACAACCAAGGAAAAGAAAACACCGGTGGAAAAGAAGGAAAAAAAGAAAGATGGCGACGGTGCCCGTGATAAAACCAGAGTCAACATCGGACCCGCGTTTCAAAGGTGGCGTGATCTAAGGGGTTTCAAAGGGCAGGAAGTCGTGGGGGAGGAGCTCGGTGGTCGTGGGGGAGGTGCTAGGTGGTCGTGGGGGAGGAGCTCGGTGGTTGTGGGGGAGGAGCTCGGTGGTCGTGGGGGAGGAGCGTGAGAGTTGGAAACATTCCAAATCTGACCTCGAGTGCCCTCCATCCGCTGGACTTGCCGACTGGGACTTTAATTGATCCAAAATCAAAAACATTCACTATTGTTAGTTTGGAAATTATTTTTTTTTAAACATTTAAAACGCTTCAATAGAGCCCAAATGTCTTGTTTAATACGACCAAAACCTCAAAACTCCAAGATAATGAGATAATGTTCAGCATGCATACATTTTATTACTATATATATATATATATATATATATATACGCATATGCAGGTGAATTTCAGACAAAACATTTTATAATAAATATTAAACACAGACTGAAGGTAAAGTAAGTAAAACAGATGAACAGGAGTAGATCCGGGTGGCTTTCTTATGAATCAAAAACACAATGCTTCTTTGGCTAACACCAGAGACACTAAACCTAAACACAACCGTTCTCAAGACAGAGGCAGGACCATCCTCATAATCATAGTCATCCCTTTGTCAGGGAGATCTTGGATGACAGCGGGTCTGACGCGTTCGCTGCCATCTAGTCCAACGTCGGTAAAAGCATGTGGCCTCAGTGAACCCAATTAGGTCCAGCTGGTGAGTGATTGCCAGGAGAGTTAATCTGCACACGCTGCCATTTTAGATCATTTGAGTTTTTCACACTGTAGGACTTCTGGTGGTTATTAAAAAAGAAATGAAAAGGATAATCAGTTTCATCCTGTCTGTAACGTTCTGAGAAATCTGACAATTGTATATCACAATCGAGGGGGCTTTTGAAAGTGTGCTAAGTGTTTCATTATTGAGTCATCCCGATCATTTCTGAATGAGCTGAGACATAACATGGAGGAATGGCGGTAATGGCGGGCCAGTAATGACACTCTTTGAGAAGCTGATAACACAACTTCCTCGGTGAGGCCGCGATGTCAAGATGTGCCTTTTCCAATGCTTCTGCTCCAAAGCACGCAGTAACTTGAGGGGTCTAATCACCTTTTATTTGATTTCAGGGCCCAAAACAATGGAAGGGGGATCAATGTGTTGCCAAGGAAGTGCCTTCAAATCCACAGCAATCACATGAACATTGTGTTTATAGTGTTTCTACTTTTGTTGTTGTCATTATTGAAAACGCTGACGGACATTGTTTTTTTTGAACGGATGTGCTTTTTATTTTAATATACCTGAAATATTAATTTAATATAAAATACACCTATTTATTGAAAGGATATATATAATCAGATTATTTTGGCTGTAAAAGTCATACCTTGTATATGAATTCCTTTTTTCACTATTACGCTGACATTATATCCTGAAACGGGTCTGAAAGGTTTGCATGCTCCTTCGTTGTCCTCATTACATTTTATTTGGCACTTGAGATTGCTGACAACGAGAACATATGGAATGACAACAGCGGTGATTATGTGCCGCAGTACTGAACAATAAAGAATATCAAAGCACAGCGTATTTTGCCATTATTGGAGCAGAGGGGAATGTGGGAAAGTATACATGTGTAGTCCTTATGATGACTCAACCTCTGCTCGATATCATTTGCATCCGTGAAAAGCACAAAGCTGGATTTGATTAGACGTGGCTGCAGAGTGGGAATACAGTTTTTCTTCTCTTTCTGGATCAAACATTTCCTTCTTATTTTCTCTTATCTCTTTATCTGTCCCTGCTCCTCTTCCAGCTGTTCCCATTATGGTATTGTCTCTATTAGGAGCTGGTTGAAGGTTTAATAGTTGTCACATATCTTGAACTCTTAAACTCCGTAGGCTGTTGAGCAATTCAACCAAAATGGATTACTTGGACTCCTTAAATAATCACATGTGCAAAGTGTTTGGTACATTTGTAGATTGTTATGGAAATAAATTGCGTACCACATTTCAATGTAAGTGGATAATCGCCATATTAAGCCTACTTCCTTTTCAGAGAGATTTTTGCCTCTTCAAGTTCTTGGCAAATTGCTTTGGCAAGAGTTTCCTGTAGACAAATGCTGTTTATGAGGCAAAGCTTTTCCAAACAAACTTATTCCAAACAACAACACCCAGGGGTCGGAGTGTGCCTGCTGTGCCTGGCCTCAGACCACTTATTATATGTTCGAGAACACCGGCTGAAATCTGGTATGCATCAAACATAATGTCCAGCTTGACCAACAAACTTCACTTTAAATTGTTTGGCATAAAACAAAGAGTTGAAGATTTTTTTTTTGGGGGGGGGGGGGGGGGGGGGGGACAGACATATTGCAAAGAAGAGAGAGAGAGGGGAAAACATGCACCAAACGGTGAGAACGTGTTGGGGCCCACGCTAACAGATACGCTACCTGAGTGCCCCGTATGCATGGGAATTACAAGAGATTAAAACAAACCAAAACGGCCTTTTCTACAGTTGTTTTCTAATCATTCTGAAGGTTTACTCTCATAATAACAGTGATATATATGTATTTATATATAAGTCCTGACAACAACAAAAAACAGGATCGGACATTATTCTTCTTGTCATGTTGTATCATCTATTGTTGAGATGTGCGACTGGGGAGTGATTACAGTGATTGTTTTTTAGGGTAGGGAAATAAATATTGAGCCATGCGCACACAAGCATACTGATGGACTGAAGGAAACTTTCACTAAGCCAAAGATTACAACAGCTCAGTTTTCACGCCAAATGTCTCTCTAAAGACCATAAGCAGGAACATTCTCTACCTTTGGACGTTGAATTATTCAACAAAAGTTTTGGCTCATTACGATCATTAAAAAGTAATCTGGTAGACCTGTCATCAAGGTTTGTCAACTGAAATTGTGCTGAAAGAACATGTTTTCTTTCCATTTGCAAATCTCAATCCATTGCCGTGTTTCCAACTTTATATAAGACATGCTTGTTCTCAAGGGGTCACGAATGGACGGCCGCCTCCTTCCCACAAATCACAGCTTCCTTAGGACCGGAAGAGTCCATCTTAGAAACGTACGCTCCATCAAATTGCTTAATATTCTAAAAAAGAACAGCAAAAAACAAGTCTCTGGTATCATGATAACCTCGGACAATTAACGAAAGTGGGGTGTTTTTTTCCCCGCTTGAGCTATAAAAGGATTAGGGGCTAAAAATACAGCTTGCCCCTCGCAGGGATGCGCTGGGGATCCCTTTCCCTCCAGGTGGGCAGGGCAGGGACACCGGATCCTAATCTGAGGAGGATATCACTTATCTGGAGACAAACAGCATAGATTAGGAGAGGAGACAGAAGATGCATCGGGGACACCATGTGGGAGGACTCTAACACAATTACACACAAGCACCAAATCCCTCCTCTGATACCTCAGAGAAATGCTGGTGCGATAAATAGTAAACGGAGACCAAAAGCCGGGCCATTGGCTTCCTGTCAGACTGCATCCGGATGCAGGGAAACTCAGCTGTGAGAGAAAGAAGGCCCACCTCGATGTTTTAATTACGAGTTAAAACATTAAGGTTATTCTGCTTCTGTATGAGGACGCAATCATTTATACTGACAGTGACGCCAGTCTTGCAGCATTAGACCTTTTTTAAGCAAATCCACATTCTGAGTTGACACCATCTCACCAAGTAAATGGATTGCCATGATTCCCTGCTTTAATTGACTTTGAAATCATCCACACATTTGTAATTTGATTATCCTTTTGGCACTTACTAAAATATTCTATTATACTGTTCAGGAAAGATTATGACTAGCACATCACCTAAAGCCTAAACAGGGCTCCTTATGACGTATATCGAACTCCCCCCATCCTCAGAAGAATTTTGTGGCAAAAGTAAACACTTTAATCCAATTTCTTAGACCCCAAAGCCTCATTCAAGCGAGCCACATTATTTATAGTGATTGCAGTAGCCTTGATGGCTGTAAAATTGTTGTAGAGGGCTCATTGATTCGCTCCATGTCTCATGATTAATTCATGGCTCTTCCTATGTCTTTTGTCGAATGCATAAATCCCTACATGAGTCACCAATAATATACATCCAGACAATACAGGTTCCATTAGGGAAGTTGACGGTTGAAAGATGAATGAATCGCCCTTCTCCGGCGTTTCCATTGCACCGAAATGAAAATGTGGTGGATCTGATTGACTGACAGATTTACTAAAGGAAGCGGCCTCTATTGTTTCATTGCGTGCCGTTGCCTGGATGCTTTGGACACGCGATGACCCAGACGTTGCACTTCCAAACTCGTGTATGTGGACTCTGCTCTCGTGGAAAGTGAAAACTGCTGCAGCTCTGTCTGTATGCCAGCTGCAGTGTCTTTGATCCGAGGTGCTGGAGGTGTTGGCACAGGTCTCCCTGCCACCCACTCTGCATGCCCCACACTGTGCGTGTGCCGATGCCTGCCATGGCTAAAATGCTCAACACACCATTAACTGCGAGGCATCTTTCGGCTGGAATTTGTGCGTTTCACCCCAACATGTGACATAGTTATGAGTTGATTCACAATTCTTCAAGTTGGTTTTCGATATTGGAGTTTAAAGGAGGAAAAATGCAACATTGAAGCAAAGCGATGTTAATTGATATTAACGGATAACTGGTGCCTCGTTTTCATTTGACAGACAGATTTTGGTTCGATGCCTGAATTAAGGTCTGTGGTTATCACACATTTAAGGGATTTTAAGATGTAAAATATGTCCCACTGATTAATTTTGAAGCTTTTATGTGTCTTGAAAAATGCGGTTGCTAACAAGTCACTAAATGAGACTTCAAAAAGTCTGCTTTTCCAGCCTCTGTTTGCAGAGGAACAGAACTTTCCGCTTAAAGCCAACGGAACTATCCCATTGGCTTTTCGTTGACGGAACCAGTGCAGTGCTAACTTCTGGGGTTGCCCAGTATCCCTGCAGCACTCACACCATATCACCCCCACCCAAACGACCAACTATTTAGAGATTCTCCATACATATGACTGTCAAATGCAATGTGCCAGAAACTGATTGATTTCGGGCTCAGCATTCAACACTATCTCCCTATTGTAACTGAGTGAGTGCCTCACTATGCAACTATCTTCCTCAAACACAAACAGACCACAGGCAGTTTGGATTTGCAGCCACACCTCGTCCACTCTATAGTGTTGAACAGCGGAGTCCCCCCCGGGCTGTGTGCTTGGCCCCCTCCTGCTTGTATACCAATCACTGCCACCCTAGACATGAAAAGAACTCTGTTGTGAAGTTTGCCAATAACACTACCGTCATCGGCCTGTTTACAAACAACAACCAGACTTCATTAAGTGAGGAACTCCACCATAGGGGTAGAAAGAACAAATCACAACTCAATGTCAAGACACAGCTCGGCTACATCAATGGAGCTCAGGTGAACAGTTTTAAGTTCGTGGGAATCAGCATTACAAACACACCTGCATCCTGAAAAAAGCTCACGAACAGCTGTATTTCCTCAGGAATCTTAAGAGGGTAAAATAGCCATGCCAAGTTCTTTCTTAACTTTTATGGAGGAGCAATAGAAACAAATGGCATGGGAAAGGAAGGCTCTATAGCGCTGAACACGACGAGCAACAGTCTACCGAGTGTCAGTGACATTGGTGACAAGAGGTGCCTGTGGAGAGGTATTAAAAGTCAAATCCCACCCAGCCCCAGCCTGTTCACCCTGCTGCTGTCTGGCAAGAGATGCAGCGTCAGCTGCCGAACCACAAGACGTCAGAGCTGCTTCTTTTCCTCAGGCGGTCCTCCAACCTGTCACTGTAAAATATAGTTTGGATTATTTTACTGTGTGTAGTTTTCTTAATTAGCAACAGGGAGTAATAATTCATTTCGCAAACTGCAGAAATAGAATCAAAGTAATTTAGATGTCACATGCCATATCACGTCATTGGTGGGGAACACATGGGCAGTAAAAATCTGGTGTGCATGTCATAATAAACCAAAAAACTTTATGGGGGAGAATAAAAATTCTGCAGTTATTGAAACCTTGAGCTTAACTTCAACGGGATGAGTGGTGATCGATGATGGATGGATGAAATTATCTTTAATAAAGAACACAAATCAATATTTTCTTTTTTATTTCGGCCGCCATCCGTGTTAGGCACCAAAGAGCAACGGAGCGGGCACCAATGTCGCTTTATTTCTCCGTCTGTCTGCTTTTACGCTCCAACATAAGCTCTAGTTACACTGAGTTGTACTAAAGGCCCCCATAATGCCATACTACTGTATTTACTGTGCGTTCTTCTGGCTCCCGGCTCTACCCATCATGCACACCTGTCTGCACTCATCACCTCCGCCTTCCAGCTCACCTGCAACTCATGAGCTTGCAGCGCATCTACTCTTGATCTCCAATTATTCTTCGCCAGATTATTTCAACGTCAGTGGATCATCACCCGCCAGCGGCTTCCAAACTAGCCCTGCTGGCCACACTCCTCCGTCATTCCACATCCCCCGGTCTCTATCACTTCCATTCATCCCCGCTGGCACCGGATTCACCTTGCCTGTCATCAGCTTTTCATCCTGATTCTCTTTTTTTCTTACCCTCTCCACCCTGTCTGGGTGCTGCGGTTGGATCACCGCCTGTTCACACCAAGTAAGAATACATCGTATTCTACAAGTTGTATTTATTTATTTAGGGATTTCCTTTCCTTTCAAATAGATACAAATTTAATTTGGGGGAACTGAGAATGACTGTTTGATGAAGCACTTACATCTCTAGGTAACAACGCCTTGGCAAGTATGCTCTGTATATATATGAAAGTTGCAAAACAGTGGTTTCACAGTATTTTCTCTATTAAGTTTTGCATTTAAAAAATATGTGAAAATGTACAGAAAATAATCAACAACCATCAGTGAGGTATGACAATTGATGTATGCATGATTTTATTTATTATCTACTACAAATTAGCGTTTCTCTACGGGGGCGTGAGCGCCCCCCAGGGGCCGTTCGGGGAACTTCAGGAAGCAATATTTATTATTTATAAAAAAAAAAGGCTGTTGAGTGTTAATGTGTTATTTGTGTGCGTGTGTGTCTGCATGCAATGACAGTTAAGTCATTACAATGAAGATTTTCACAATTTTATTTATGCATTTACCACCATCACTTAAAGCTTTTGTTTTTTTTATAATTTTTCCAGCTTTTGCACGGCGGACTCCGGAGCAGCTTTGAGCTGCGCTCCCCTGGGAGGTGGCCGAGCTTTAACGTGCGTGTACAATAAGTCACGTGATGGTGAGACGTACGCCTGACCAGGAAGTGTTTTCGGTTACTTTCGCTTTCCCACCTCGGAGCAGCCGCGGCTCTGAAGTGGGTCTGAAGCGAAGAGCGCCACATCAGCAGCAGCAATAACGTAACGCACAGCAGACATGGGAAGGTAGATTATTTATTTTCGTTATATTACAAGCGTTTCCCACACATAGAGAACATAGGTATTTGGGATATGTTGTTATTATGAGCTATTCAAGTCTAGGGGACGTGGCACGTGCACATTTAAAGAGGCTACTTGCCCAAAAGAAAAGCCACAGAAGAGGATGGAGGGATGAATCATCCTACATGTGTTTCAATTCAATTACAGTCTAGACCTTCTCTACAGTACATAGAAAGTGTTATAAAATTCACTTGAGATATGATTTGGCACTATAGACATAAATGTCAACTATGTTGTGTTCCACATGACGTCTTTCCAAAGGGAAAATGCATCAAGCCAATTATAAGCGACTTCGTACAACATTCAGTCTCTTTGACGAACACATCTGTATTTATTTATTTAATCTCATCTCCTGGCAACACGTCAGAATTATAATAGAAGCAATAAAAACCAATACGGAACAACCTAACAGATAATCTCATTTCAAAGTGTGCGTTTAATAAAAGGCTATTTGTTTTCTAGGCCATTACAAAACCAAACTGTAATAAATGATTATACAGAAAGCAGTCAAAACGTATAGTTAGTTATATCTCATCAACTTTCTTGATTAAAGTAACACATTCCATTCCTAATAAGCATAGAAATCATACTAATTTAGTGTTAAATATGGACAATAATTAAAAGGCAAAGGGTAAAAGACCACAGTCAATAAAAAGGTCAATATCGCATTTTGCAACAATTTACATTTCACAAGCAGCAAAACTACATTTCTCTCTAAACTTTTACATTTTAAGAAAGAGTTACCTCATGCTTATTGCTCAACATCATTTTAAAAAAAAAATCAATTTATAGGCAACAGCGTTACACTTTATGGCTGATATTATAATCTTTATAATCTACATCCCACTTTGGGCCCCAAACCCTTCCAGCTGCACGTATTGTGTGACATAAAGGCAGAGCAACACTGTATCACTATTAAAACGAACCAAAGATGATGCTCAAATACGTGGGTGAATATGAAACGAAGATAACGTATGTTAAAGTGTCGGCATTAGTGCTGTGAAATGTTTGTCGGTTAATGGTCCGTGATTGTAATCGCATCAATCCACGTGATCGGTCAGAGAATCGGCTCCGTGTCATTCCAGCTGACGAACGCATCCTTCCACCTGAAACGTAACCGTTTAAGGCGTTCAGAGCTTGCCCACGTACATCCTGCGTGATCCGTTACTCCGAGCTATAACCTGATCTGCGGGATTTAATGTGCGAGCGTGCCAAAGGATCCTTACCTTGTTCGGATACAGTGCTCCAGTGGAGGCGTGAGATCGGCGTCGACGTCTTGACAGCTGGGGGCCGACTTGCCAACAGCTAAACAATACAGACGCTCAGTAAGCCTTTTCAGTGAGGACATACAATTAGTGCAACAAAAACAAGAACTGCTCATGCATCAACACGAGAAGGATCCAGATCATCATCAGA
This sequence comes from Eutrigla gurnardus, assembly GCF_963514095.1. Lineage (NCBI taxonomy): Eukaryota > Metazoa > Chordata > Actinopteri > Perciformes > Triglidae > Eutrigla > Eutrigla gurnardus. The sequence goes on along the minus strand of NC_139920.1, from coordinate 25,941,958 downwards.
CTTCCAGGAAAACCAGATCCCATCATAATCACAGAAATGTGGGCGGTCACTCCCTGGTGTAAGGGGATGACGAGAACCAGGACAAACAAAGAAAACACAAGTGCACTGCAGAGCAATTAATGCTACATACAGACAGTGAGGCGGATCTCCTCCTGTTGATTGGCCAGTCCGTCGTAATAGTAGAGGTCAAACTCCAGGCCCTTGTCCTGACTGGTCAACGGCTCCCTCTGCAGGCCAAACAGCACACTGAAGTGGCTTTCACTGCAGACCACCCAAATGGGGTAACGGGGTGTCTTCAGGTAAGATCCTACCTTTTAATGGAAGAAAGTAGAACACAGCAGAGTCACGTAATCTATTAAATACCCGGGTCCAGATACGTGAACATCAACCGTCGTCAATTTTATTATTTTTGTCATGATATTTATTTTATGCATGCCTCCCGGTAATCTTCTAATCATCGCAATCCAACTTGGAATGTTGTGTTTGCAAACTGCAACCCACAGATCATTGCCTTTTAAAGTTTGCATACGGTTTATAGCTCAACGAGACACCACCAAATATCTGTTTTCATTTTCATAGTCCGGGCAAAAGCTGCAATCAATCACTAAGTTGGTCTTACATCCGCATCCACAGGCCTTGCTCCTCATGTTGATATACATGTCCATGTCCATAATGTGCCAATTGACATACTAATTCCATTTCACTTCATCCAGTCAATGCCATTTACACTTAACTGAAGCTACAGCTTGATAATCAGAGAGCCTAATAACCTCACATTTTAAATGTTTTTTACCTCAAGAATGTGAAGTACTTTGAAATAACATTTTCACAGTGTGTACGGGTTGCTAACTAACATAAATCACATATTATACTCGAGAAAAATTCTTTGCTGTAATTATGGGCGACACAGATGTGCCCACAATTTCAGTGAAGAATGCCCCCCCCGAGGTCATGTGTTTTCAGTCCGACTAGTCAGTGGTGGGATGTCGTGGACATTTTTTATTGGATGAAGAGATGTTTGTTCATTGTCATCTGTTTGGTATTTTGAAAAGTCCTTCACAATTGTGCCTTATGCGAGGAGCCTCAGAGATAGAATGGAGCCTTTTTAAATTTCCCTGACTTTTTTTTTTGCTTCCATCAAGGTGGCGTCGTTGTATTGGATTCTGTAGAACGCTGAGTTACCTACAGCTTTTGGTAGAAGTGTATGCTGTACCAAGAGTTTGTTGTGTTGGGACTTTCAGGCGGGTTATACAGTGGAAGTACTGCTTCTCTGTGTTGCATTCAGGCGAAGCTAATGTCAGTTTGGGAGTTTCTTCTTTCTTGGGGTCCTGCTACTGTAGAATGTTGCCTCTCTGTTTGACTAGCGGCTGAAAGGATTGCTCCTCTACTTTACTGAGTGGTGACAGGCTGGACAGGGTTAGGAATGTCTTCTCGTAGCAAGAAGAGGTTTTGGAATGACTGGCATTAAACTCGAGTCCTTTCATAAGGGGAGGACCTCCACCCTCCTTCACACTGACACACTCGGTTTCAGGGTAATCCCGGCTGGCAGCATGAGATAGAAGCTACTGATGAGGTCACATAAGTGTTCCCCCGGTGTGAGACGATGTCGCTCACCTTACAGATGTTATAGTGTTCAAACAAGGACAGCAGGCCGATGTCACAGTGGCCTTTGACCCCCTTCAGCAGAGTGATGTTGCCATCGCCCGAGTCCAACTCCATGTCATCGTCGAAGACGTTAGAAACGGCCGTGCCGCAGAGCAACAGGTTGACCAGCTCCTGGTGAGCACAAATACAAGAGAAGCAATCAGAGTGACCAGAACATACAGTATGTGGTGTATACGACACATCTGTCTTGATTAGTACTGCTATTGTATCTCATTATACATTAAAATGTGTCATTCTTAATTACAAAAAGACTTCAAAGTGCTTTGAAGAAAGCTGGGAGTTTTTATGTCCAACCTGAGTGCAGTAACCATGGGCTCCGATGAGGGTGGTGGTAGGCACGTCCATGTCATCTCTTATTCTGAGGAAAGAATGAAGGGAAAAATAAGGGCGATGTTTCATCAGCTAGCTAATATTGATTTTGACTCGGCATATCTTGTGGAGTCGCAGAGTTAATAAAACCTACTTCTCAATGGATCGAGAGAGAACGGCAGATATGGTGAGCAGAATGCACCCCAATACGCTGCTCTCAAACTGTGGGGAAGGGTGAAAGCAAAAAAAAGGTTGGCAAACTTTTACAGGCAAAATGAAAAGAGGCCGTCGTGAATGAGTTTCTCAACCTGATCAATATGCTGCTCCAGAAGCAACTGCAGGTCTTTGATGTTATCCACAGTGAAACAGGTTATCTAAAAGGAAAGATTGGTTGTAAAACTTCCACAGCAGAGTTTTGTAAAAAGGTTGATTTTGTAAATTGATAGTATTTATTTACACAGCTACACTTTATTACAACATTATTTCAAAATGATAAATAACAAATGCATAAATGTTTTTTGCAAATACAATTAGGGTTATGAATCAACTACAACACTGTGTAAGACTTAGTCATTAAAACGTTGTTGAGGAATAAACTGGTAAATCTAACCATGTGTAACACGTGTCAGCAGGTGTACGCGCTGCAGTTCTCTACCTTTTCAAGCACTCCTTCAGATTTGTAGAGTCCAGTTGGGGTGAAATGATTTCTTCCTGAATTTCTGTTTTCAAACATAAAACAAAAAGCAAATCTTGTGAATCGATGCTGCATCTGAAACAGGCGTTTCTAAGATCAACGGGTCTGAATGTAATGTAACTTTTGGCTTCAGGAGGCGATCGCACCCCGACACTCTCCATCAAAGCCAGGCATTCACACGCATTCAAACTACTCCGATATTGGTCGGGGGTTCTGTGTAACGGTCTGGATAGGAGATGACAGTATGATCTTACATTGCAACCGTGGCTCGTTTTCCCTCGCCGGCCCTCCACAGTGTTTCAGCCATGGCTAAAACGAGACACTTTCTTCTGGTGGTGCTGGAAGGTCTTAACCTCCTGAGGACAAAGTGGCATTTGAGTGGAGAGCCGGTCGTGTGGTGTAATAATGCAGTTAATACCAAATGCAATACTTTACAGTGGCTACAAAGCACAGCTTGATGTGTGTTAACACATCCAAGTGATTAAAAACAGGGCACTCGTAGGGGAACGTACTGAAGGTCTGTATTACTGCTTTCAACGTTCTCAAACAGCAGTTTCATTAGAACAAAGGCTTGTATGGATGCCAGAACTCCACAGGGACCGCCCTAGAAAATAAACACAGCATAATATTAGAAATCAATACATCATTTCAATAGTTTGTTTTTTTGGATTGCAGGATTTCAGCAGGACGGCATAGTTGAGACGACCTTTTTCTGCACGATTCCGTATCTCAGGTCATGCATTTCGGAGAAAGTGAAACCCTGATTTCTCCACTCGACGCTGAAATAACTTAGGCTGGAACCAATAAGAACTGCTTTTAGTTCCTGAAGAAAAACAAAAAACAGACAACACAGAGAATCAAAGGCAGCTCCGCACGAACTGTTCCCCGCGGCGACTCAAGAAGCACTGGTGTAAATAATCCACCATGGCAGTGCGTTGGTCCATCGGCCGTCCTCCGTAGCTGTGCGCGGCGACGGCTCTCTGAAAGGACACTTTGGAGAGTTCTCGCAGATCGTCGTCGACGTCGTCTGGAAATTGATGAGCACACAAGGCAACGTATCAGAAAAAGACAAGAGGCTTCTTTTCTTCTCCCCCTCCCTCTTTTCTAAACACTCACCTAACACCATCTCAGACACATCCAAGACAGTCGTGTTTGGCCTGGGCAAAGACTTCACTCTGACAAACAAAAATGGGTCGGAAATCATTTCAAATGTAAACCGATGAAGTTGCCACGGACAACACACTATTAGCTCAGAGCTCATTTACTTTGTAGCCTTGATTATGTCTTGTTGCACGTTTTCAAAGCTGTTTTCCCTATGCCCTCGCTCTGGTGGACTCCACGACTCCCGCTGCCCTCCTGCACAGTCAGCAGAGTCCGTTTGGCCACTCTCTGAGATTTTTTTAAATAGGCCAGTGGCTAAAAGTCCATCCTCAAACCCCCTGGTTTCTTCTTCCTTCCTCAGCAGCGGCTGGTGCCCTTCTAGCCTTCGATTCTGCCTTTTTTTGTTTGCTACCTGTAGAAAGAAAAAAACAGCACTCGATTGAACAGGGAATGATGAGGTGACAGGATGAATCAATACGTTTTTTTAGGAACTCCCTCGGTACCGGAGACGTGCTCGCTACCGGCCCAGCAATCATGCCACGTCTAATTCGATTAGTTCTGCTCCTTTGGGTGCTCTCGGTGATGGGAGTCTTTTTTTCTGGCTGGTGTTTTTGCTCTTCTGAGCCACAATCCCTGAAAGATGTTTGACTCGACAGTCTGTCCGTCTCAGGGTAGATTTCTCCTCCATCAGACCTGGGAGGAAGATACATCCCATATGTGTTCAAACCAACTTCCTAGCAGCACAAAACAATGAATCAAACTTGTGTAATACCTTAATTTGACGTGATCGCTGATAACAAAGGCTGCTGTGCTATCCTCTGCCTTTGGGTCATCCGTTGGTGTTCCTGCAGGGGAATTAGACATCTGGCCACTGGTGGGAGCAAACTGCAGACTGGGGTCACTTTCGCTGCGGGTGGTCTTCCCCTCCTGCCCTCTGATCTTGCCCTCAATGTGATGCTTGACAATAATCTCCAGTAATGTTTTCAGGGGGGAGTTCTGAGCCTGAGAAGAGAAGTCAGAAACACTTTTTTTTTTGTAATGCTATCCCACTTGCAGCCAACCTGTAGAAGCGAACACATACTTTATTCTTCCTATAGAGAGCCTCCATGTTGAGGATCTGCCTCAGCTGGGATCTGTTGTTGATGCTGGCCTCTGTGCGGGGATGCTCCTCGTCCATGCAGGCGATCGTCCTCTTGAGTCCCTGCGCATCAACAAGCGCTTTAACGTCGTGTTTTTTTGAAGAGTCGTTAAGGCTAGCGGCTAACAGTGGCTACATCACTACAGAAGATACTGGTTTCACAGTTAAGTCGCTGACAGTCGTGACACAGACTCGTAAATACAGCTCAACAGCTGCGGACGCTACGTTAAACTACCATTTACAGCACAGAAGCTAACACGCTAGCTAGCCCGCTAGCTCCGGTAGCGGTTCGCAGCGGAGCTCAGTTCCCGTTCCCCACCGGGAGTTTTACCGGACTTTAACGTACCTGTCGACTCAGATATTCCCGCACAATGGACGAAGACACCTCTTCGACTGAAACGGTCATAGTGACGGGGGGACGTAGCCGGCTCTGCGCGACTCTTTTCAGGGTCGATGCTCGGCAATGTACGTTACCATGGCTACGGGCATGCAGCTCTTCTTCTATGGATTTCCAGCGGGCAGCTTGTGTCCTCAATGGTACACTACCGCCACCTTTTGGATCTACTTTTCATTTCTTCCATCATATTTTTGTCATATATTATATTTTTATAATATATATATTAAGTAAAAAAAATGAAATAATAAAATATACGTATGACTGAGGATATGAATCATGGAGATTAAATAAGTGTTTACTTCTTCCCACTCCTTTTCGGACATATGAACAAAAGAAAGAAATTCCTTCTAGTTGTGTAATATTTTGTTTTCTGTTTGACAGTTTCTGTATTAATTTTGACATGATTAAAACAAAAAAATATATACAAAGAGTATAGTAGACAACGAAATGCAGTCAGTGTCTAACCAGAAGTGCAAAAACAAGCAGAAAGTGTAGACAGGTGTTGTTCACAACATGTTGCTGTTCCTAAACCCGGGTCCTGATTGCCTCATAAATATGTCTTCCATTATTTCCCACACTCTAATTTGACTGAAATGTCTTCACTTATCTCCCGATCCCAGTGCTGCTGCCTCTTTATAGATTTCCTTTTTTAAACAAACGCCCTTTCCTTCTCATTTGAAAGACAAAAACATGTGTCTGTGTTTTCTTTGGAAATATCGTGTTTATTACCCGGAATGTCTGAAGAGCACATTTTGTTTGTTTTGTTCAACCCATCTACCACTTAAAACGCACAACCTCTGTTTCGCGTTGTTGGATCCTTTCAACACTTCAAGTCTCTTGCTGCTCCTTGCCCAGCCCAAACTTTACACACAGATGATATATCCAGTACTTTACAAGCAGCTGCTTTTGGGTGAATACACAGTGAACTTGAAGTGAACCCTGGAGATGTTCTCACCGCACCTTCAACACACTCTCAAAGTCTCCAGCCTCGGTTTTGCTTCTGATCCACAAATCCCACTCCCATAACCTTGATCTGATTATAGCGGCATATATTTACATGATTTAGTATCAGCTCCCCGTTCTACTCCTGCATAACAATTCATCTTCGTAACATACACTCCCAAAAAGTAAAAACGTTGGAATCTCCCTTAAGATGTAAATTTAAATCGCTCCCAACATTTCAACTTGACGATTCCCATCTGGTGTTTTCCTATATGTTTCACATTTCATCCTCTTTTCCACGGAGCCTCTGCAAACGGTGATATTTCACATGGACCCTCCTCTCCATCAGTTTGCAGATGTGGGATGTCATGGCAATAGGTCTGTGGTCTGTTGGCTTACCGGCATCCTGCCCAGGTTCATTACAGAACAATTATCGCTTCCTTCCAGCTGTCTGGGATTCTTCCTTCTCCCCATGTTTGTTACCACAAACAGCTTCAACCTTTCCATACTTAATTGTTCGATTCACAATGCTTGTGCAAAAAGCACTTTATTTACGACTTTATTTAGTGGTTTCCCACCTCGAGGTCTGGAAATGTGTTATACTCACAACTGGGGCCCTTATGCAACCTTGATCCCCCATCCGGCACCCTGTGGTCAAGTGTGAACTCTGTTGCCTCCAAGTGGAGCAACCAGTGAATGGACCTGCATTTATTTAGCGCTTTTCTAGCTTACAAGACGCTTCACGTTACATTCAGTCACTTTGACCCGTTCATACACTGATGGCAGAGGAGCCGTCTGCACATCAGGATCTAACATTATCTAACTCATTCATACACATTCACAGCATCGCGGGCAATTTGGGCTTCAGTATATTGCCCAAGGGCACTTCGGCATGTAGACTGGAGGAGCCAGAATATGAACCGCTGGTCTTCCTATTGGAGGATGACTCCCTCTACCTCTGAGCCGCCAGTACTGTTTTACAGCAATTTATACTTGTTATTTTGTCGCATTTGATTGAAAAAAATACATTATATGAAAACACTGCAAGTAAACACTGATTTGTATTAAGGGGTCACAGGTCAAGTCATGGCTATCTCACAGGACTGAAATCATCTTGATTGGTATTGATATATTCTTGTTCAGGTTTCACAGACATCTCAGTAGTAATGAATGCATCACATGACATGCAGTTACAACTTTGGCCACTATGATAAAATCTCCCCGTATCTGCTGTCCTACCTTCCCCATGCAACAATAAAAGACGGCACAAAAAATTCTGTTATTTTTTTCTTCATTTTATTAAAACATTTTCATTTATAATATATGACAAATATTGAGGCTAGCCTATGTTTAGTTTTTTCATTATCAAACCATAAAACAGTCACCTACAGTCACTGAATTATGACAACTGTATCAAGACATTTAACTCAAAATGAATAAGGGGGTTGGAACATGAAAAATCAACATATTAATGTTTTTTAGGGTTTTTTTTAGATGCTGCAGTTTTAAATACAATTTAATCTGGACCTAAAGACTTTAATTTAAAATCAGGATGTACCCGTGAGTTCAAATAGTTTGATAATTTTCCTCCTTGATAATCACAATACCATTTACTAATATGGCAAAGAGTACAGAAAACACTTTAATATGGTTGAAGTTGTTGAGCAGCAGCAGAATACCACAGTGAGATGTTGGACTGATATTCCCGTGCCTTGTTCTTCCAAAAAAACATCTTCGTTTTTACATTTCACACACGATGTTTGTAAAGTATGATATTTACAATAGGTACGATGATACTTAAAAACTGCTCGTATCAAATATCATAAGGGCCTTGCAGCGAAGATAATCGTCGGCATGGTAACAAGAATCGTGTCTGTTTTTGGCACAAGTATCATCCTACACTACAGGGAGTGCAGCATTACAAACGTAAACATGTTTGTGTGAGTGTGTGTGTGTGTGTGAGAGTGTGTGTGTGTGTGTGTGTGTGTGTGTGTGTGTGTGTGTGTGTGTGTGTGTGTGTGTGTGTGTGTGTGTGTGTGTGTGTGTGTGTGTGTGTGTGTGTGTGTGTGTGTTGTGTATCCCTCCCTTAGGAATGCCCAGCATACTGCTATTTTCTTCCCTCTGCTGTTTGACCATACCACGAGGGACGAAGTTTTACAAAAGGAGTGAGAGACAACGGGGAAAGTTTCCAGAACGTGGAAGGGCATCAGTAGTCGTAGGCTGCAAGAAAGAAACAGAAGAGCGGTTATCCAAATCTGTCTGCGTTAGCGAGGAAGAGGAGCATGCGATCCACTTCGGAGAGCGAGAGAAAGAGGTCGACATCCGGGTCGGTAGGTCTCATGCAGGCATGCGGGTCACACCAAGGTGGTCTTACTTTCTATTGTGAGGATGCAGGTACTCGCTGCCGTGCCTCTGCTGTTCACGGCCTTGCACATGTACTCGCCCTCGTCTTCTGGGAAGGTCTCCGGCAGGTAGAGGCAGAACGTCTCCCCCCTCTCTATATACTGGTAGTCCTCGCAGTCCTGGAGCGCCTCTCCCTCGAACCACCAGGTCACCTCCGGCTTGGGCTCCCCGGTGATCTTAACGGTGAACCGGACCGGCTCCGAGTCCACCACCGATTGGTTCTTGAGGGGCTTTTTAAACCACGGCGCCCCCGATCTGGCGTGATCCTCCTCGTCGTCGTAGGCCGCCGAGCCGTTGATGATGCTCCCCTCGTCCTCCACATCGTCCTCCTTCTTCTGCAAACGGAGTGACAAAGAAATCACAAACTGTTTCCACGCCGTCGTGCAATATTACGATCTATCATGGTCATGAACGTGGAAGGTTTACTTTTTGGAGGGCAGCATCGATCTCTTGCTGCTCAAACTGCATCCTCTGCAGCTTCTGCTCCTCTATCCTCCTCCTCTCCTCGTCCTCTCTGGCTTTAGCCATTTGTTGAAATCTGGCTTTCATATCCACCTTCTGTTTGAACGGCGACTCTTCAGCCTTCGCTAGAGTCGTTTCGCTTCCCTCCTCCTCCTGAAAAGCACAGTAATTGTAATAAGAGATGATCCCACATTGATGTGGTCACCATTTTTTTGGTCATTTTAACATGTTGAATTAATGACGGCTTACATCCTGGAATCTCTCAGCTTCTCTCTCTTTAATTTCGTCATCAACGGCCTTCCTCCTTGCTCTCTCCATATCGATCTTTTTCTGAATTTCCTCTTCAGTCAGCTGCTTGATCTTCTCGAACTTGGACTTGAGGTTCTTGGCCTGGATGGAGCCGGTCCTCTTGAGCTTGGTCAGTTCTTCATACTCTTTGCTGACAACGTCTGAACTTTCGTTCACTTCATCCTGTGAGATGGAAGCCAGTTTTATATTTGGATAGTGGTGAGGAAATTAAATTATGGGAAAAGAAAAAAAATGAGGTTATAATCTGTCGTCGCTTTAAGATATGTCAATTTAAAATTTGGATGTAAGTGTTGTTTTCTGGAGCATAGTTGCCTGATAAAGTTATAAAGTACGTGATGGAATTTACACGGATTGTAATCGCTTGCACACTGACCTCGCCCATCTCTTGTCTGAGTTGTTCAAATTCCTGCTTCTCCTGCTCCATCTTCTGTTTGCGTTCCTCGGCCTTGCGTCTCCTCTCGGCTTCCTCCTTCTCTTTCAGCAGCTCTTCAAAGTTCATCTCAAGTTTTCTCGGGTGCAGAGCTTCCTGAGAGTCACTCTTCACCATCCCTCCTTCCTCATCTGACACCTACACACACACACACACACACACACACACACACACACACACACACACACACACACACACACACACACAGAAAGACACAGTGAAGGAACTTGTTTTATGTCCATAATAGAGCAAAACACACACACAACTCACCTATATTAAATCATTCAGCAAACATTAAGCAGCAGCAGCAGTTCTTATTGTTACAAGCAGCATTTAAAAAGAGCATGCACCCCTTCTCCATCATCATCATCTGTAGACCTGTGAGCCCTTTTTATGGAGAGTATTTTCGTAATACGTTGTTTCCGCTTATTTATCTGTGAGAAATAAACTATTTGAAATAAATAATATCTTACTGTTTCATCTCCATATGTGGAATTTTCCTGATCCAGGCCCAGGCTCTTAAAGAAATCATTTGAACAAGGGAAGTGCACCGTTTGAGCCCGACGTAATGATAATCAGCACATTAATCCGCATCCAATTAGAATCCAATTATAGATCAGATTTAGAAAGCCAGTGAGAAAAATAGGTGATAAACTAATGTAGACAAAAAATGCTTTTGTCATAATTAATATGTATATTAATTACAACAATATTGATAGCATGCATTACGTACATGTTGTGTATATATGTGCTGTTTGTATGTGCTTTGGATCTATGTTCTTTCAAAGGGGAAAGCTAAGCAGCAGTTAAATCCTGAGCAGCAACAACGACCATGTTGTGTTAATCACCAGAACAATACGCATATATTTTGGTCCCCGGGTCGAGTAGACTTACCATGCTCTTACGGGCCTCGGCAAAGAGCCTCTTCTCTTCCTCCAGCCTCTTCTTGGCCTCCTCCTCGGCCTTCTTCTGCTCCTCCTCCCTCCTCTGGCGTTCCAGGTCCTCGAAACTGGCGCATATCTTCCCAGGCTTGCTGCCCTCCAGGTTGAGTAAGGCCATCAGCGCCTCGTCGTCCTCGTCTACATGCTGAGGAAGAACAAACCAGAGGAAGCTGTAAATAAGACTCACCACCTTATCATGTTACCTGTCTTACTTAAATTGCCACCAGATATGTTTGGAAACAGAGATGTTTACACTGCGACAGGATTCTCTTAATCCAACAAAGATTTTCTGAGTTCACATAAGTTTTTAGATTTATTTCTGGAAAGCACGCTGACCATGCTCTTCCTGGCTTCGGCGAACGCTCTCCTCTCTTCCTCCATTCGTCTCTTGTACTCCTCCTCCGCTTTCTTGCGCTCCTCTTCCACTCTCTGCCTCTCCACCTCCTCAAAGCTCAACCTCAGTTTTCCAGGTCGGACCCCCTCCTTGTCGTCCTGCGCCGGCTGAGCGCCCTCCTCCTCCTCTCCCTGAAAACACAGAAATTCAAACATGGAGGTCCGCGACACAACTAAGGCATATTTGGTGAGTGTATGAGGTGTCTCTGCAGTGGTCTGAATGTCTAATGTTGTGTTTATACCATTCCCAGCCTGGCCTCCTCGAACGCTTTCTTCTCGTCTAGCAGGCGGCGCTTGGCCTCCTCCTCCGCCTGCTTCTTCCTGTGCTCCTGCCTCTCTTTCTCCAGCTCCTCAAATGTCATCTTCAGCTTCCCAGGAGTCACCTGCGCCCTCTCTGAGGGCTTCTCCTCGTCGTCCTAAAACCCAAACGAGAGAATGCATCGCTAAAATGTGATCCACAATCATCGAGGTAAAAAAAAGCTCCCAAAACAAGATGTTATTTATGGCTGTAACAATCATGTTTCTCCATCATCCTACCTGGACAATCGAGCGTCGCTTGGCGTCCCTGAAGGAGCGTCTGTTTTCATCGTAGCGTCTCTTCTTCTCTTCCTCCGCCTTCTTCTGGATTTCCTCCTCTCGATTCTTCTCCATGTCCTCAAAGTTCACCTTGATTCTGCCCGGATGTCGGGATGACTTCGCTGGAACCACCCGTACCAGGATAGTGTCATCTCCTTCCTGAAAGGTATTTAAGAACACATTTGCGAAGTTAAATGAATAGTGTGAAAACAGTATAGTAGTTACTATTCAGTGGTAGAGGGGGGAAAACAAATCAGGTCAATCTCGGTGCATACCAACACATACACAGACTGGGAATAAGAGCATGTGGCTGGGTAAGGGGCTACTCTATTGGCCTAAAGTTTACAGCAGGTGGGGGTATGGGTGACAGTCCAAGATAGCAGAGTCTAAATCAGTCGCAGTAAGGAGGTCTAGAGCTAATTTAGTCGCTGGGAGGTGTGGGAAACAGTTGCCAGTCATATGCTGTCTACACCTGGCAGCGCTGGAAGTGTGCTGTTCCAGTTGTTTCTGATAAGTTCTTCCTTATTTCAAACGTTAATCACAGGAGATTCCTCCGTTTCTGATTAAAGATCTCGAGCATTATTGTGTTTTGTGGCAATAAAGCACGTTATTTGGTGAACCTTCAGAAGAAACTACGTTTGTGGGGAGCGGCTACAACCAGTACTCTTCATTAAATTTTTTCACCCGAAAAAATATCACAGTATGTATGTAGTATGTTTGTTTCTCAATTATATTTTTTATGTAAATGTATTTTAATGGAAGAGTCTTTTCTCTTCGGAAAGGACATCTGAACATCAAGTAAGAATCTAATTTCAAGAGAATCGATTCAACTCAATATCTGTTCACAACTCCATTTCCCCTGCAACTTTTATATAATGTCCAAGGAAACTATTAGAACATGACAGACCAAGTTCTGGTAGGGAAATACTACCTCCTGGTCCAAAATACTGGGTCTGAAAACAGAGACATGAGCCTAAATAATGTCTATGTTTCAATATATTCCAATATATTTCACCCAAAGTTGCTAAAATAAAAATACAACATGGCTGCAGCGTCCTCAGTAACTACAGCCCTGACCATTTCTGATGATAAAGGCAGAGTAGTAGAGATATATTGTGAAGAGAAACCTGAATAAAATCCTGACTGTCACTACCGTGTTAAAGTGTGACCCTTGTGAACGTTTGACTGTTCTCACTGTACTCGACTGGAATTAGTGCAAAGAAATAGCAGGTAATTGCCCGTGATTGCCGACCTGGCACAGGAATACTTATGTAACCATTCCCAGGAACTACACTGGTCCGAAGCTATAATTGGCCTTCTATCCGCCGTACTGGAGATACTCATTAGACCATCCACCGAACCGGCACACAAGTCAGCAGGAACGACCCTTTTTACCACCGGCTCACAGGCTTCACGTCAACAATGCTGCTGCTGCTCTCCAACGTATCTCCAGCCAACTGTTGGTGCCACTTAAAATAACTCATCCGAGTGGCAGCTGAGGATTACCTGAATCACTGCACACACAAGTACGCCATTCTCACCAGTAAGGCAGTAATGCTTCCCACCCTGTACACAGTTAATCCAGGCCAGGTTCACTCACCTCAGCGGCTTTCTGCATCAGTTCTTTCTTTATTTTGGCTTTTTCCATGTTGTCCTGGGTTTCCCTCCTCCTCCTCTCGCCTTCCATCTTCTTCCGTTCCCCCTCTTGTCTTTGTTTTTCCATTTCTGCAAACTTCCCCTTCACACTACCTGAGGATTTCACAGCACAACGCTTAGCACTCTCCTCTAGCTGTGTGTCCACCTCTCCCATCCCTTTTGCATCCTTCTGTGTCTTACCTGTGATTTTGGGGACGTAGGATTTTTCTACCTTTGCCGGCTTCACTTCCTCTTCCTCATCGCTGGAAGCGAGCAGTTCTTTTATCTGTAGCGGGTCAGACGGAGAGGAGCCGTGAGGTTACGGTTTAGCTGAGATCATCTCCTTTGCCATTCAGGAGCCATGCTGGTCCCAGAAAGAACACGGGCCTAATCCCCTGCTAATAGCTGGGTCATGTGACCTACAGGTGGGCCTCTGATTGGGCCGTGGGCTGTTTGCACAGAGGGGAGATGAGCGTAGGTGCTTGAGCCTGGCCAGCTACTGCAGGGAGGTAGTATCACTGATAATCCACCCACATAACACCATATCACTGTTTATTTCACCACAGTAGACCTCAAAGGGGATCTGCCTTCACCTCGGATTCTTGCTGTTTGACCTTCCCCTTTTATTTTCACACACAGCTCTGTTTTCAATATCATACACATGGATATTCTCTTGAAATCCAAGACACTATTGTTCCATGGTAATATAGAAGGAATAGAAAAAAATGTAGATGTCTTTTAATTTTATACTCGAGCTGTAGCTATTTATTATTTATTTCACTTTTTTATATTAGTTGATTAATCAATTAGTCATTAAAATGCCACAATATAGAGAAAATGCCTAAGAAATGTCTATTTTTTGCCAACAAATGAAATGTTTGAAACATCTTTTGTCAAATTGTTGACAAGTAAAACTGTCATGAACCAATTTAGAATTGTGCTTCAACACCGTCGGACCCCCGATGGACAGGTTCATAAGGAAAAAGAGATCAATATTGATGCAGTAGAATGAGAAATGGTCTTTTTTTCCTCTTTCACAATCTTCTTGCTCATCAAAAACATACGTCTATACTACCCACAATGCAACAGTGGCAGTAGCTCAGTGTCTTGGGGCTGTTTACCTTCTGGGCTACTGCCACGTTACCCTTGAGCAAGGCACCATACCTCCAATTGACTCCACGAACGCTGTATAGCCTTCTCTTTGTATATTTGGTATGTGTCGAAAAAAGCCTGGCTACATAACACGCGTTTAGAATAATGGGTAATGGATTATTTTAATTATTCATTATTATAGGGTTAAAATAACAATCTTCTTTTGAAGTCAAACACAAATAGAACATAACATGAATGGATAAATATGAATTGGTTAATTTAAAACAACACTGTGTTGTGTGTAGAAGACGGTGAATCTCACTCCAACTGGCGGCCCCTCGTCGCCCCGTCATGCCTCGTCATGCCATGCAGGTCACTGTGGACGTTAGTGGGGGTTATCTGTCTTTGACCTGCTGCTTCTTGCGACTCCACTCCCTCTCCTTCACGTATTGCTCCTTCCTCTTCTGCTGCTCGTCCTTGTTCCTCAGCCGGCTGCGCTCCTCCCTGGCCTTCTGCATGGCCTCGAACTTGCCCGTCACGTCCCCCTTGTCTTTCAGTTTGGGCACGTAGCTCCTGGACACCAGCTTTCTGGATCGGAGGAGTCTCTGTGGTTGAACAGCGAGAGGGAAGGTGAACAAGAAACTCATCCTCCACAACAAAAATCTCATCATTTGTCACCCTTAAATTGCTCCCTCACCTCTTTCTTGAGTGCCACTTCAGACATATTCTGATCTTCATTTGTGTCAGGTTCTTCCTCCTCCTTCGTCTCTGTGTCCTGATCCAAACCGTTAACAGGCTCCGAGCTTTCATGTTTCTCGTCTGTTTTGTGATCCACCCCGTTCACGTGCGTCCTGTCGGCCTCACCGCCCTCTTCATCGTCCTCCTGGCAAGGCTCTTCATCTTCTACGCGTGAAGACGTCTGCTCACCGTGTTCATCCACCGCCACGTCGTCCTCCTTGTTCTGGGTTTTGCTCGAGTAGTGTTCACTTTCATCCGCGACGTCATCCATGTCGTCCACGACATGGACTGCAGCCGCAACCTGCGCCACCTCGGTCATGTTTGCACCCCGATGACACGTTGACAGACAGGCGATGTTGGAATATTACCTGCAAAGTGGAGGAGGAGGGTTCAGAGGTCAGCTTTCTTGTTGCATAAGGGATTGATTGCCAAACTGCTACACATCGCAAACATTTGCAAAGTAAAACAACGATAATATTGCATAAATTTGCTGTCACCTTCATTTATTAGAGGTCAGTGCCTGTGTTTGTGCACCTTATATACACTGTTGCCCATACATATTCAGACAAAATCCTCTGTTTATTCCTATTTAAATGCATCAGTAATCCCTTTTGACCAGGTGAATGATTATATTATGTCTCCCAATTACCCAGGTGAAATGAATTTATGCAGAACATTTCTTTTTCCCTGTAAAAGACAAGACATTTGCAAATTATTCCAACTTCATGGGCGACGCTGTACAATCAAGTTGGCAGACAAAATGTACTTCATTTAGTTATTAAATCTTAATTTTTTAACTGGTGAATCTCAAGCAACCGAAAGGCCAGATCCTCCTCTTGTCTTGATTGATTTATGATTCTGTAATATGATTGTTTTCCTAGTCTGGTACTTGGATTTAAATGTGGAAAAGCTACATATTGACTACAAATTTAGTTGAAGCCGCTCCATTTCCCTGTATGTAAAGAAAGAGTGCAATGGAAGCCCTCTATTTATAGCCAACTTGTGGCTCCGGGGCATGTGATCATGGCTATTTCTGAAGAGTGATAGGCAGTTGGACGGAGCTCAAGTTGGCACCCACATGTCGCCCTGCAGACCCCTTGACAAAATGGCCAGACAACAAGCGAGACAACTGGATGGACGAGAGCTGTTTGGACTGTTAGTCACCCGGCACTAAAAACTGTTTATCCTTTGTCCTCAAATACCTTTTATATTCATGCGTGGAGAAGATCAGAGTGAGACATTATGTCGCCTATCAGGAGCTTGACGACACAGTCATAGATAGATAGATAGATAGATAGATAGATAGATAGATAGATAGATAGATAGATAGATAGATAGATATTGTCAGGAGACAGAAACCGTGGGAATCCAATGTTTCTTCTGTTGTGATAAACCACATTTTGGAGGATATGCAACCGCATGATCTTTAATAAAACATACTTTCTGACTCTAACGATATTACATTTGGGCTGAAAACGTTTCCAAAATAATGAATCTTTCGGTTATTAAAATATCCCTGATGAATCTTTTGGCTAAGTCGACATGTCACGTCTGGCAAATCAACACGGGACGAAAATAAAAATCCCGTTACAAGACAAACTTGAGGTTTGGGTGGTGATGTCCTATTTCTGTACTCAGCTGACACAATATATCATGACAGTGTGACGTAAACATTTATTTGACACGTACAAATAATTATAATATGATTCATATATTATGTATTATTTTACAGCCTTTCAGAATAGTTGTTTTTCTGTTCCTGTGTGTCTGATATGTGGTGTAACTAGGTGGATGTAACTGTAATTAACACAAACATGCTGATTTACAATAAACTACCTGTTGTACCTGATGTCTGCTTAAAAATGATGTGTTTAATGTGTTAAAGACAACTTTTATTCAACTAATAGCGTTGACCTTCCTACATAGACTAATGGTGAGAGGCTAATTTAATAAAATATTAAAAAAACATGAGTTTACCTCTTTAGTTTGCTGTCGTCCCCGTTTCTGACCTTTTTCTTCTTCTTTTTAATCCCTTTAATGGATAGAAACCAGAAGACAATCCGAGATGCGACCACCGGCTGCACCAACTCGACTGGCTGCTTGGGGTTGCGCGTCCGCGAGGCGTTTCCATAAAAGTACCGTTACTTTCTACCGGATACTGCATTCCGCACGCGCCTGCCGCAGGTTCAGCTGTCGCCTCGCGCGCGCGCGCGCACGCGCACATCTACCCGCACCCCACACAAGTCTCATCCAGATCATTTGCAGTCGCAGCTGCGTAAATATACTGTTAATCAATGTCTTTAAACTTTTGTAGGGATAATTAGATGTGATTATTGTGTTTAAGTGATTTATCGCATTTATTGGCGGCTATAATGATTTTTATGTTCTGTGATTACTTTTATCTACAGTTTAGCCATAATGCAGAGTCATGGTGTGTCTGGATACACTGAAATCTATAACACCATGTTTGTTTGTTTGATTGTTTGAGGCTAATTGATGTGTATCCTATCATTTAGGGCAGTTTTGTGCAGAAACAAGTGTCACTAAGGCAACCTCTGTCACACTTTTATTACATATTTGCCTTTTTTCTGTTTATATTGTTGTTTTAGCTCCAATCCATTATTATTATCTTACCCATTCTGTGTTTTTCTTCTTTTACCAACATAAGCTGAATTCTTCTGATACCTGAGAAACTGGATACTCCTGGTCAGGTCTGGTCAGGACTACAATCTAAATGCAGGCCGACATTATCATTAGCTGCTTGTCGGCCTGTTAGAGCCAGCATTCATTTGAGAGGGACACCAGCCTGCCCTTTGTTTCCCCCCCTGCCTAACCTAGATATCGCTGTCACTCTGCTATGCGATGACGGTTGGAACTCATTGTCATCGTGCCAAGAGCCACGCAAAACTAATCGGAGACCTTAAGTTCCTGTCCCACATTTTAATATAGAGTATAGCCGGTGTTCCGATAGGTGAGTCTTCCTCAAGATGAGAAAGTGGTTCTCTCAGTGGATGTAAATAGAAACTCTGCAGCAGACACATTTTGTCTGCTCTAATGGCTCCATGCACAGCTGCTGACTCACTGACCAAACAGGCCACCGGCTGAAAACCCACCAAGTAAAGTCCCCGTTCCTGTCTTCTAGGAATATAAGACAGATCTGTGAACGTTGATGATGATATGAACCTATACTCGACAGGTTAAAGGTGAACATCGGGATAAACCGTGAACGTTGCATCATTTCAGCAACGCTCAGTGTCCAGTTGGACGTGGCGAGTCACCAACAAGAGGGCCGAAGCCTTGCCTGATATACTGTAGCCGACTTATAAGTGAAATCTGAGAGCCGGAGCATCATTGGAAGAGACGGAAATGGAAACAGATGGGGATTCCTTTGATGAACGAATATAAAGCTAGCTTGCAAAGTAAAACCTACTGGTGCAGACGATTTAACAAAGTGGGACTTCCTCTTTACGTTGCTATATTTGCGTTTCACGTGGATCCGCAATTTTATTTGGGTGACATTGTGAGAAAACATAAATTGAGCCTTTTTAAAATGACATGCTAACTTTAAATTGCATGAAATTGCTCTCTATTTGCATCTTACAGGGAGTTTGTTGGAGAGGCTCCTTTCCCCCTGTCATTTATTCACTTCCTGCTCAGATTGAGGGTCCGTTCTGGGAACTCTCAGGGCAAAAGGGGTCTCCGTGCTCTTCTGTTTTTCAGAGTCCTGCAGGGCGTCGGGGACAACAAGGGGACGGCTTTAAATAGCACCACAGTTGTGGCAACTTATCAGCACTGTAAGGACAGCTAACCTGAGTCAGACTGGGCCTTCGCCTCAGCTGCTGCAGCTCACCCTGACACAATATGTCTGCGGTGGTACAGCCCACACACACCCCTGCTGAAACACCAGGATTGACTGGCTCAGCAGGTCAAAACTGTATCATGTCAGCTGTCCACACTTACGTACTGAAACAGACTCTCAGTTAGTGGTAAATCAGGCAACGTTAACTTAAAAAGCTCAGATAAGACGGCTTATTCTGTGAACAATGACTCTAAGCTCACATACAGGTCAATCACACTTTTTGCACAAGTTGTCAACAACATAACTCAAACATAATCAACATTTGAGGGGAAATAATCTCTTCCTGTCTGTCTGAATATATTTGTATTCACCCTCAGATTGAAAAAGGCTGGTTAGATTCTGAATTAGGGCTTTGTGTATTTCTCCATGCACGTTTTCATACCTTTACAGTATTTATACAGCACTTAGATATGCCTTACAATTAAAAATAATAATAATTTAATTAATATAAAATGAATTAATTAAAAACATGGACATTTCACAATATGGGACCTTAAATGTGACTCTATTCTGGTTTCATGGGAAATTTCAGGACCTAAAATGCACTATAACCTTTACAGGTGAACTTAATTTGACCTTCTATAAACTTTTGAATGCACATGTCCAACTGTTCAATGTTTCAGTACTTTTTGCACAACTTGCTGTTCTCTAACAGGGAGCTGAACGGCAAAATTCACAACAGCTGTTTGATCCTTGAATGGACCAATCAATGCCCTGGTTCAGTTAGAATCGGTATTTAAACAGTCCTCTTCATCATGCTGTTCACACGTTTACATCATGAGACCAAGATGACACCTAACAAGTGATCAACAGTACCTCGCCATTGCGAGGCTTCAAACAGGATGTTGTCAGGAAGTTGCCAATGAGCTTAGAGAGTCACAGAGTGTCATCAGCAGGTTACAACAGAGACAGAGAGACCGGAAGGGTCCCAGAAAGGCAGAGAAGTGGACGTCATTTAGTCACGTTATTGAGACACTGACATGTTTTGTTGAGGTATTCCCACCACTGTTGCTGGCTTTTGTTTGAATAAATTGTTTGAGATGAGGAAATCACTTTAATCCTATTTTCATGATGTAATATTATCACTGTAGCGTGAACTCTGCATTAATCATCATCAATCATGGCTTCTCTTTCTTCCCTCATGGTGAGATTTCGTGTCAGGACTCTCGGTTGTGTTGCTGAGGGCTTGCATGTATACGAACCAGACAGGACTGTGACCAGACGCCATAGGTGATGAACTCTTTAACAACCTATGACACCCGCTCCTTCACCGGGCAGCTGCCCTTCAGGGTTAACTGGGGTTAGAATAGTGCTGCTGAAATGACTGGCCAAACCCTTTTTTCCATTTAAAACAACAATAGCAGATATTATCTGCATGTACTCCCTTTTAGAGGACTTTGTTTGACCTTAGAATGCCTCTGTATCTCCAGCATCATTTCAGCCGTTTCTCTTTTGGACTACACAGGCAGTGACCGCCGTCATAATGTCCCAGCTGTGACTGCTGAATGCTGTTATAAGGAGAAAAAAGGCAACCCCACCACAGAACAGGTGCCACCTGTAGACCACACTCTGCCCAAGCTGCTTTACACACACAGTGAGTCCTTTAAGTGAGCGAAAATACCTCTTTTCCAAAAGTAAATTCAGCAGTACAGTAAAAGTAATTTACTTACTTAGGCCTTTCTATTACTTTTGGAACAGGCCATTGATGAATGGCTTCCACCCTCGTCTATCTTCGGCCATAGGGTTCAAATAATCGACTTTCTGATTAAAATTTGAATGTTCTGATACGGATGAATAAAATCCCAGGATCTATCTTTTAATATAAGCCTTTTCCCGTGGATGAGTGGAGTCTCGCCGTTAGTGGCCAGCCTTTGGTTCTTCGTGCAACAAGAAGAAGTGTGGTTGCCTTTCGGATTCAAAAACTATGAAGACAGAGAAGAGCTGGACAAAAGCAAAACCTTGAGATATCCCTAACCGAATCAGTATTGAATCGAAACGGAGATTAAATCGAATCCAGACCTTGTGAATCGGAATGGAATCGATTCGGGTAATCAGTGGCGATACCCAGCCTGAGCCATCTTCTCCAGCTGTTGCCACGTCAGGCGCTCCTTCTTGAACTCTTGTTCTTGGGACGACCTCTCCCCCGTTTTTTCTCAGTGTGTGACCAATCCAGATCCACAAAACCAACGTCATTGAATACAAAATATTGATGTATTTGTTTTCAACCATTTGGCTTGAATTTAATCAGCAACAAAATACTATTTCGGTCCAAAGGTAGAACGTGGTCTGAGTCCTTCCTCTGTGCAGCATTCAACAGCATAATGTCGGCCCTCTCAGCTAACACACATTGGCATAAGCGAGACATAACGCTGCATTACTGCGTTTACTATTCTTGTTGACAACCCTATCACAGCAGTGCTATCCATGAGAGACCACAATCAATCCCAACCACTTCATTATCACAGAATCCGTATCGTGCACCGCTCAACATCTGCAGGTCACATGCTCTGGCCTCACATAGACTTTCTTTTTTCCCCCCTCTTTTTTAAACTGTTTTGCTTTAATCTGCAGTAATCGTGAAGGATGTGCATGTGTTTTGCATCCTCAACCTGTTTAACTTATTAAACCATTTTCCTTTTAGAGAGAGACATCCAAGCTCCTTCCTGTTATTGTCACTGATGTGTGAGAGGTTGTGGATTCGTGTGTCTCTCACTGCCCTCTAGTGAAAACACACAGTCCTGTTATATGTATGTCCTGTTGATAACTAACAACCAAACGTTGTGAGACAGTAAATCTCTTATCAATATACTTTGAATATCTTTCATTGTTTACTTCTGTACTGTTACATGTTTAATACATGTTGAGTGTCTTCCTCAACAATAAAAGTCTGTTTTTTTCTCATTTTAACATATTTTCAATGTGATTTTCGGTTTATGTCAGCGTGCCAGAACCAATTATCCAGTCATGCAAAATAAATTTAGATCAGGTCAGTGATCTCTCCTCATGCCAGCCGCAGACTCACACAAGCATGTTTAATATTACATATGATATTATTGGAGACACGTAGCAAGAGGTGGATTAAAGATTAGGAATGTTCAGAGCTCATGACAACAAAGGAAAATAGTTGGAAGTAATAGTTGTCTTGGTAAGGTGGTGATACCTTTTACGCTGTTGTGTTATTTGATATTCTGTAACAATGTGTTTTTTATGTTGCCGGAAATAATAACAGATTCATAGATTTTAATTCCATCCTTATCATAACGTTCCCTGGGTAAATAAAGGTAAATATGAAAAATAAAGTAGTCCATTGTCATATTTCAACTGAATATTGTTTATGCTGTAGCTCTAGCTTCAATTTAAAATCTGTTGTGAGGAGTGAAATGTATATTTACTAAAGCACTGTACAAGTTTCTTCAACCTTTAACATCTATAGTAGTAAAATACAACATAAGTACTTTCATACTTAAAGCTGCAGTGTGGTATATTAATAAGCTACTTTTACTTCAGTAAATGGTCCCAAAACTTAGTCTACCACTGCTTGGTACTAATATAATTTGTAATAACAGTTATATTTCTTCATCGTTTATTGATTTATGTCTGAATGTAATTTATTGGATCACTTATATAGATTTAAGATAGCATAGATTTAAGAGCTCCAGTTTGTTGAATCACTCTGTAATTATTAAGGATTAAGACACTTGTTGCTTTTAAGTATAAATTAGTAAAAACTTACTTATCCTGCCACATTTTTTTTATTGAACATACCACAAGCATACAAAAGTAATACAATATAACATCGCAGTCCTTCAGAAGAAGAAAAAAATAGAAATAAAGTCAACTTGGTAAAAAAAAAAAAAAATACATATTTTCCAATCACTTATGAAAGACAATTAAAATGCAAAAGGGAAACGGGGGCAAGACCATGAAATAAAGGAGTACATTTCAAAACGGTAAGAAACGAGATATATCGCCATAAGTCTTTCTAATTATCCTGCCACATGATCAGCAGAGGGCTACGTCATGCTGACATGCGCACTTTTGACAGCGTCGATCCAGCCGATTTGAACAACTTCCTGGTCCGGGAAAAAATCTGACATTATCGCGACAGCTTGGTCGTATGCAGCCCTCAGCGTCGGCCTGGCGCTGGAATGCGAAACTACACGTTATTTAGTCGAAACAAGTCATTGACAAACCCCGGCGCACCGTTTCACTCACATCACAGCACCCATCGAGACTCCGCTATGCTCCGGGACGCGCGGAGGGGTCCTAACGTGTGGTAAGTCTGTATAAAGCCGTGAGTGGCTAACGCTCGCTAACGCTAGCGCGGCTAGCTAGCGAGCTAATCCATCAACACCCAGGCTTGTGACAGCTGACCAGCCAGCAGGACCGGGCTACCTACGGCTAGCAAACGCTAGCTGGCAGGCAGTTGACGGAATTGGGGAGTTAATCTGGTTTTAAACACGTGACTTGTTTTAAGGGGATTTTGTTGCTTGATTTTTCAGTCACGGGTAACGTTCTCCCGGGAATGTGAACGTTGTTTCCCCCCCGTCGTACCACACACTAGTGTGGTTGTTTATTTGAGTGATGTTCGGAGGCTAGCAGATGCTGATAACTAGCCTACCTAGCTAGCACTGGTATGTCGTCGTTGCTTGGTGCAACAGTATGGCTAAACAAACAACAACAGACTGGACAGGCACCTTGCCAGCACTCGTGTGCTAATGTGAATGGATACCGGTAATGCTGGCTCTGTCTTCCCCTGTGTTCGTGCGCTATGTTCCGGCTGCTTCACCTTCGCTTTGGTGCAAACATTATGCCCTTTAAAAACCAGACACATTTGTATGTGTTTCTCCTGTAACTACTGCTGACAGACATTTGGCAGGGCCAACCGCTGCTAATAGGATTACTTGTGTATCCCCATGACATTTGAGTTTTGTCTTCAGTTTTTGTCTGTCATCGCTGCATCTACAGGGGATGAGACGAGATCCGTTATTTCGGCAGTTGCAGCTCTGGGCTCGTTGACTCTCTGTGTTGGCTCAGGATGGCGCAGGGAGGCTCTCAGCTTGACTACCACATCCTGCAGGACCTCAAGCAGCGTTTCCCAGAGATCCCAGAGGGGGTAGTGTCACAGTGCCTTCTGCAGGTATATTACACATGCACATACTTACTATACACATACTCTCCTGCATATGCACAGCTAAGGAAAAGCTGTTTGGAGATTGTTGGAAAGTTGTGTGATGCACTTTGGTAAAAGAAGGTAGTTTGTTTAAGGATACTTTGCCATGGTTGCACTACTTGATTACAACCGGTATTATCTCATGATGTGTGACACTGCATGACTGACAAAGTTCTCTGTTGCTGTCTCAGAACAACAATAACCTGGATCTTTGCTGCCACCTGCTGGCTCAGGAGAGTAACAGATACCTGTATGGAGAGTTCCATCACAGTCCAGAGGAGGGGCGACTGAGTCGAAACCACATGCTGCACATTAGCCTGGGTTACCCGGGCTCAGACGCAAGCAAGGCGAATGGAGGAGCGGCTGCAGTAGGGCGCTCCCTCGTGCACAGCACTAGTGACAGTCACATCGAACCCCAGCGGCCCAGCTACCCTGAGCCACTGTCGGCCCCCGCCGCCATGGCCCCCTCTCCGGGATACAATCCTTTCTTCATGAACGATCAGAGCCGCTCGGCAAGCACCCCGACTCCTCCACCTTCGATGCAGGGCATGTCCCCCACATACTCCCCTGTCCCACGTTACGCTATGAGCCCTATAACTGTCACACTTTCGCAAAGTAGTTTACCCAATGTCCCGCAGGCTCTGCAGATACCCCCTGGGCACTATGCCAACAGTACCAACACCACTCTGTATATTCGACCCTCACCCTCCCAGAGTCCACAGCCAGCACCCTGGTCCTCTCCAGGGGCTCCTTTGTATCAGCATCAGCAGTCCCCCTACAGTACTCCCACATACGGCTCGCCTTACAGCTCCCCGCAGCATCAGGTCCAGACCCAACCCCAGCCCCAGCCGCAACCCCAGCACCAGCAATATGTCTTCCTCCCTATTACCTCGCCAACCCTTCCCAACATGCCCTACCATCACCAGCAGCAACCCCAGCAACAGCCAGGTGTTTACAGGCCCTACCACACAAAAAGCTCCCTCAAGAATCAGATAGAGATCACCCTGGAGGGTCCACGACCTCGCAGCAACTCACCTGTGCACACCCCCCACCCCCAGGGAGCGCTCTACATGGCCACCAGCCCCTCACCCAGCTCTCCTTCAAGGGGAATCACTCTGAGTGGTCCTTCAGGCCCGGCATCCTTCCACCCTGGGATGTACCTGCAGCATCAGGGCCCCGCGAGGCCTCGGCCTGCCTCCTCTCCTCAACCGGGCCAGTCCGCGTACACCTTCAAAATCAAAGTGTCGCCAGGCGGCCAGGCCCAGAGACCACTCAGCTCACCCCCTGTGGCTGAAGCGGAGTCTCTCCTCAACATCGTTGACCAAGGGGAGCACAACGCTGCCCCCGCACCCATCCTGCCCATCTCCGCTCTGCCAGGGAACATTGTCAGTCAGTTTCAGCACATGCCCCGGCGTTCAAGCTCGGGCTCTGACGACTATGCCTACACACAAGGTAGGGGATTCCTGTTTTTTTTTTGTGTTTGACTTTCTGTAAGTAGTGTATTCCAGCTGGAGTTGACATTGGATGTGAGATTAGGGCTGTGTTTAAAACAAAGACTAGACCAAAGCCTTTAGCCTCAGAGTAGCAGACTTCTTCTTTGAAGACTTTCTATTGGTGTTCATGAGGCTGCTGGGTGTATTTGTTTCTTGTCATACTCCCCTCTCGCTCTCTGAATGTGTCTACACCATCACTAATAAGACATTTAATAGACATAAATAGCAATACTCGGTCTGACATCTAACCTGAATTGCAAAAATTGGTATACCCAAAATTTGCCCACATCCCACATTATCTGCTTGAATTTTTAGTACCTTTCCCCATTAGTTGACCAGTTGGTTAGCTACTTAATGACATTGCATGTATTTGACAAATCAGTGGATTTATTTTTGCAAATAAATGGTATAGTAAAATGTGTAGTTTCTATCTGCATATGACATGAATCAGCAAATATTACCTATATTTTGCAACCATATAAATGCCCATCATTTTGTGATGTTTAGTGTCCATTTTATTGGCATAGATTTGCATTCATGTAAATATGGTTGTGGACTTTGTCCCCAGTCATATGAATGAAGTAGGTTGTGTTACTGCTTTGTGTCCATTTGTCCTTTTTAACTGTTAAAATGTGATGGTCAGACTTATTTGAAAGCCAATGTTCTGCAAGTTGGCCTTTATTCCACCAAATTGTCTGTGTTGCATGAGATGATGATGTTTAATTTTTTATTCCTGTTTTGGCTTATGTTATTTGTTGTGTATCCCTCCAGCTCTCCTGCTCCACCAGCGGGCCAGGATGGAGCGTCTAATGAAGGAGCTGCTGCTGGAGAAGCAGAAACTAGAGCACCTGAAGTCCGACGTCAACAACATGGAATATGACGCCCTTCAAAGACGCTTTCGACGAGTCAACTCCACCAGTCTTATACCTAGAGTAAGGACCCAACACGATCATTGTCTTCTCCTAACAGTTTTGTCATCACAAATCATATACTTTTTCTAATGCTCATAAAGGTGATGTCAGGTTTGTTTGTTATAGTAGATTTTAATTCACGATTAATGTCAGAGAAAATATCCCAGTTTTCAGGATTAATCCGAATATTCTAATGTAGCTAATTAAGTTAAGTAGTTACCACGGGGCAAATCCACTAAGTTAACTTTTAACATCGTGACCTACAATCCGCTCTCCGCATTCCTTTCTAGTTCATTCATTTTACATTACTTGTTCCTTAGATTTAAAAAAAACAAAGACAGGACACTGTTTCTGGATTTGTTTCTGCAATGATTATTTTTAGTTGAAGATAGTCTACTTCATTTTTCAGAGATTTGAATTTTATCCCAAAAAGTTGCATTTGCTCTTGTTAGTCTGATGAGCTGCTTCTCCTTAGAGTCAGTGTTCTGGATTGATTTGATTGGTCAGGACAAGAAGGTTACATTAACTTAATGCACTTGGTAAATGTTTAAGTGTGCTTTGTGCAAAGACCTGAGTGTTCACATTGTTTTTTTCATTTATGCATGGAGAGATTTAAAAAAACAACAAAACAGTGCACCTGCTAATATGGAGGTATGGCGGTGATGGGGTTATTCCTGCAGCCCTACCACTAGCATATATAACGCCGCTCACGAAAGAGGAGATTTCACCACAAACAACACGATTCGTTTTCTCAGGGCAACAATGCAGGAATCAGGACACCATAGTTATCTTGGCTGCTACAATGTTTTCGGTTATGAAACCATGACGTTGTGTAACTGCGGTTTTGGTAGATTCAGGTTGTCCCAGTATCCCTAGTGAGGTATAACAATGAGCTGTGAAATTACTGTTTACTTCACAAGTTCAGCATTTACAATATTTCAGACTCAGAATCCAGGCTTTGGATTTAATCATGTGTGCTGTTTTAAAAGGCAGAACATGATCAAACTTTACTTCACTTAGTTTTCCATGTGCAGCCAAAATGCAGCAATAATGATTAGATGTGACATCTCCGACAATTTCTTTCCAGTAAGATGAATTTTGAACAGAGGCACGGGGAATATTTTGATGCTTATTTTTCGTCTAATCTAACTGGGTTGTCTGTTTGCACCGGCTGAAGCCTGAAGAGATGACCCGATTGCGGAGTCTGAACAGACAACTTCAGATTGATATCGACTGTACCCTGAAGGAGACAGATCTGCTGCAGTCTAGAGGTATACATACACACACACGCCACTCGCACATAAATGCACATTGCTACACATGAACTTTTGAAGTGTGTCTCTGATTTATCTGAAAGCATTGATCTTGAAAGAGCCGTGCCCAGAAGCAGACAGAGCTGGGTCCAAAGTGATGGACGAGGCTCCATCACACTGCATACAGATGCAGTGTTCTAAAATGACCGGCTGGTCTGTGACTGGACCCGGGCTGATCCGAGGTTGACCCTCGTTGGGCCCATGCACAAGGTTTGGCTGATACAAGATCCTTGTTGATTGCGTAGTTGATAACATCATTGCCTCCGTATGCCTCTAATCACAGTGTGTGGAAATGAGTTGCAGTGCTTTATATATTTACCAGGAGTGGTGGTGGGGGGTGGGGGCCTTGCTGGCAGGCTGGAGGAAGTGACCGGTTTGCTTGAAGTGAGCCCAGTGCCCCTGGACATTTGGGTTGTGGTCTTCCTGGAAAAGTTGTGAAGCATTCTTCCACTTTGTTTCCGTCTTCCAAATGCCTTTTGGCCGACGCTGGCCGAGCTGTCATACATGAAAGTGGTTTAAACGCTGACTTCTATTTGCAAATCTTCCATAAAGCTGTGAATGGTGAAGCATCCAGTTGATACATACACACAGCATGTGTCTCCTCTGAGCCTTTAAACGCTGACTTCCCTCTTTGCTTTTGAGGATTGGCGATCAATGAAGAAATCGAAACGTTAAATTATTGGATTTTTTTTGGTCTGCCGCTGAGTTTAAACATATTTTTTTTGGGTGCCTTTCTGTCTGTCTGTGCGTTCAATCTACTTCCCATCGACGGATGTATTGTTGGGGACTCAAGGACGTAGTGTTGAAGTTTGGACATGCAGGGTTGATTGTTATGTTATTGCACTTTTGCAACTGCGGGGGTAGAGCATCGGGGCTCTGCACACTGAGTTAAACATGTTGGCTGCAGCTCACTTTTGCTGCTAATGTTACAATCAAGCTATTCTTTGCGTTTACCGGTTCTCAACCACGCAGCAAAACCGGGAGATTAGCCATCAGTCTGTTCCAAACGAGCACTGATTAGTAATGTTAGAATACTAATCAGACACTTATTATATTTTATTTCATTCTCATGCATGCTGCTCAAAGTAACCGCAGTGAATGGCTACGGTAGTTCTAAAAGATTATAATACATAATTAAAACTACAAATATATTTTTATTTTAACAACATTAGCGATATCCAAATAAAGATACAATCATTTGAATGGTGTGTTGTTTTAATAACCCCAGTATGTTACAATAACATAGGAAAAAGATAACATTTCACATTTTTGACGGTTTACACTGATTTTGGTTTGGTTGAAGTTATTTTTTGTGATGGTGGTTTTAAAAAAAAAGTCTGGAGCCTTGCTTTCTATTATAGATGAATCTGATGATAAAGAAGAATCTGATACAGCAGGTCAGACAAAATCGGAATTTGACAAAAATTGCGATCCGTGCATCTCTAGATTCTGTTGTTTACATAAAATTATTAATTTAACTTTGTTTTTTTTTTTGGTTTTTTTTTTGGTATTTGATATTTGGAACTATAAACAATTTCTTGTGAATGGAAATAATTCACAGTTGTTGTAGAGAATAGTTCAATGGGTGCATGTTGTTAAAGGCCTCTGATAATGATGTTAATGGTGGTCTACGTTGTGATGAACGGTCATTTGTGTGAGTGATATTTGCATGGTCTCTGCGAGCTTCCATAACTCCCAAAGCCGCTCGGTGAGCCAGAGAACTTTGTTTTGCAGAAAATTCCATCGAGTTACAAAAACACACGAGTAAATCAAGTTAACTGATTTACTGATATGACTGCAAGTGTGTAGCTGTTGGCCTATATTCCTATTTCATGCTAATAAAACTATGCATCTAAGCAGACGATGGAATTCCATGTTGGTAATTGTGTTATAAATCCTACTATGTAAACACCCAAGAAGGAGTAAGCTTCCACATTTGATGTTGCAGTTGATGTAAAATGCATCTTCTGTGTCCAAGTGAAAGACATGCCAGAAAAAAATTCAAAGCTTCATCTACTGGCAAAAATGTTGTTAATGTATGAATAGTGCTGGAACTGACTTGTTTATTGTAGCATTGTGGCCGTTCAGACCGAGGTAAGAGCTGCAATAACAAAAGTTCAAGGGGTTGCATTGGTGGAAGATAGTGGTGTAACAATTCATGCGATGCATTGATTTTCAGTCCTACAGATTCAACTGAATCGATCTGCTAAAATAAATGAATAGAATGAATCGCTTTGGCTTCACCAATAATCGATATAAATGTGTTAAATCTTACGAATCGCGATTCTTAATTATGTTTAATGTTTTAAGACTTTTAAGACACTCTCTCCTATTGAAAAATGTTCAAAATAACTGAGCAATGTTTAATTACATTTTTATATTCAGCATAAAATATTATGCAGGACTACTTTTTTATAGAATAAATATGTTAAATAAGTAATTCTGTGGTCTGTTTATTTTTTCACCTTTCAGAAGAATACAGATCGTCTCACTCGCATTATTGCATGTTTATTTCATGGATATAGAATTTTGGTTAAAAGTTACAGAATTGAATCGAATCATTCCAAAAAAATGTGTCCTTGAATCGAATCGTTAACTACTGTATTGTTAATCGAATCGCCGTGAAGCCAAAGATTCACACCCCTAGTAGTAGCGTGTTGTTTCGTTTGCTGGTGAGCTGATTTAATGACACAATCCAGGATGGTCACGGTCACGGTCAAGGTCGGAGATCCATGAAATTCAAGGCTTTTTGATGCCAAAACACTGCACAGCACATTCTAATGCTATTAAACAGGAATGTACACCTCTGGAAAGTTATTAAAGCAACAGTAACTCTTCCAAATCCAGCCTTGAAGAGCCTGAAGTGAACCGTAGGATGACGCTGTTCGTGTTACTAATTCGTCTAACGGGTATGTGCATGCGTTTGCATGTATTTGATTGTCCACCGTGGTGTGTGTAGCCAAATGACATTTCATTATGTTGCTGCAAAGAAATCTAGCCAGATGTAACCGTTCGCCTGTTGTTGTCCCTGCATTCTTTTGTCGGACCGAGCATGGCAGTCGGTCAAGGCTGAAGTGAAACAGCTGGACGGGCCTCCGGTTGGGACGGGACACTTGTAAACCAGCTTCTCTGTCTGCTCTCTGCTTTCCTCCGCAGGGAAGTTCGATCCAAAAGCAATGAACAACTTTTACGACAACATTCAGCCCGGTCCGGTTGTGCCGCCCAAACCTGGGAGGAAAGGTGAGAATTTTGCAGCGCAGTGAGAGATTTTCATCAGGATGTGTAAAGAATAGAAGAAAAATAGGTTTTCTTCAGCTTATAATCTAAGGTTTTAGTCCAAGACCTTCCAGGTCCTTCCTCACTCACATACAGTCTTATCCAGCAAATTGAAGATTGGAGACATTTCCATTTGATTGTCAACTTGGTCTCCACAAATGTGTTGTCATGGAAACCACACAAGAAACCTTGCTATGTAGTAACATTTATACTGAAAGGCTGATGCTTGAATGCATACATAGATAGAGTGACAGCCACGGTTAAACCAGCCCCGAGATGAAGATTGTTGTGTTGTTCACTTTATCACATGAATAAAACAGCCTTTTTTTTATGTATTGCTTCTGTTTTTTGTTTTTTTTGTTGTTGTTAGAAGGGGAACAGGGCCCCAAGGCAGCGCCGGGGCCCCAGAGGGATGAGGACTTCGAAGGCGCCCAGTGGAACTGTGAAAGCTGCACCTTCCTCAATCACCCTGCCCTCAACCGCTGTGAACAGTGCGAGATGCCACGCTATACCTGAGCTTAGCGCTGTATTGCCCACCCTTGCCCTATCCCCTGCCAGTCCTTGGATAGTATAAGCCCCACCCCTCCAAAATCTGCAGAATCTGTCAAGAGGTCTTCCCCTGTCAGTCAATATATAAGCCCCATACCTGCTGAGGAAGAGCCAATACCCCTCTCTGCCCACGACTCCCATATACTACTCCTGTGCACTTTGACCTTTTGTTCCCCATTGGAGGATGATAACTGTTCAGGACGGTTGGAGACTCTTCTGATAGCAAATGTATAAAGGAGGGAGTGACACGCTGCGACTCTGGCAGTTGGTGGGTCGGGGCTTCGGAACGGTTTTTAACGATAAAGGAGGAGGAGCTACGGATTACCTAGAGAACATTCCATGCAGAAAGACAGACTGCCCTGTTTACACAACTGCACCCATTCCTGGACTCGAAAATGGAGGCGCGTCCACTTTGCTCTAGGACCCGTAACTCCCTCCCCGACAGTGGAACAATGAAAGCAATGGTATATACATTCTGACTAATGCGAAATGTAGACTGTACACTGTATCTGGCTCTGTATGAGAGCTCATTTCACTGAAAGAACACTAAAGACATTTGCATACGAGTATATTCCTGGTACTTTTATGCATATTATGCCACCCTGTATTATGTGTTCAGAAGATGTCGATTTCCTGTGCAAATGCCTCAACTTGCTGTACTTAATAAAGGAGCTGATTCTATGTGACTTGACCATGCACAGCTGGGCATGTCTGCATAGTTTTATTTTTTTCATCATGAAACCAAACACACCTTTTTGTTTCCAGTACATGTTTATTTATGTAAGTAATCAAACCAGTGGAAATCAGAAACACAGCAGTAAGCGGTAGTGGCATGCACACACTCATTGCTTTCACTAATGCTGCAAGAGGAAGTTGGAGATGATTCTAACCACGTTTGAATGAGGTTTTTGGGTGAACTGTTATTACCAGTGCAGGTCTTCTGATCACACCGTCCCTTCAGGTGTGAAACGTTTCCAGTTTGTGCTCGATTGATCCCATAGTCCTCATAACATGTACAGCACATTTTCACTCTAGCATCTCCTAAAATAGCTTGTCATGGACCTTTTAAGTATGCTGACTTTTTTTCCAATAACTACCATAACTGTTTGCTACGGGTATCTCTCCCTATCTGAAATGTGTTGTTTGTTTAACCTTAAGGCTGAGGAGATTAGGAGGCATCACATGGGGGAGGTGTGTGAGCACATGCCGTGTGATTATGATCATGCAGACATGCGCACACTCTCAGCAGGCATGGTCATTTGCCATCTTCCTGTGTTGGATATTATGCTTGTTTTGCATACTTACATGTAATACAGCCATATTTTTTTGTATCAAAAAGCAGGTATAACTTGGGTTATGCTGCAGGTTGCAGTTCACATGTCACTGCTATTCATTAACCTGCATGTTCCTCTCACCAGCATGTTATCATTTGGAAGGTGGCTGTGGAATTCTTTTGTGTGTAACTGTCTAAGGTAGCCTCTGTTTATAATCAGTATCTCCGACACTTTTAATAGACTCAAATAGGACAGGAGAAAATAAATCATGACATGCTTTCACCGATCTGTTCCACTCCGCTGGAGGAAGAAGGCCATGCCAAGTTCCAGTTGTAGTGTAACTCTGGGGGGAAACGGAGCATTTCCTGAGGTTCGCCCTGTCTTCCTTACTTTGTCATTGTCGTGATATCATTTCAATAGGACATCTTCCTCCACGTCCGTTGCGTCCCCGATCGGCCCGAGGTTTACATCGTTCTCTCTGCTCTTATTGGGTATTCGTCCCGGTATGGGGGTTACTGACTCCATCTGTTCCCTCCGGATTTTCTGCCCAAATCTGAGACCTACTGGAGCTCCACTTAAAGGGGACGCAGAGTTATCTGAATGTTGACATTCTCTCCCAAATTAAACTGGCTGGGGTGGATTTCTTTTTGCACGGGCAGGTTTGCTGCCAAACCTTCTGAGAGAGCACGGGGCTCCTATCCAGTGAATGAGAACAGTCTTTGAGACGATAAGTTCACAGTATCGAATGGAGGAGCTCATTTCCAGTCCTGAAACTAACAATACGCGTTTGTGTTTCCTGTTTTTTTTTGTTTTGCAGTCTGCGGTTGGATGCTGTGTCATGGACAGAAAGTTCCTATTACTGAGGGGACACCGGGGGGAGAAACGCTCTCAATCTCTCTCTCCTCTTGTCTCACATATTTTTAGTAGTAGTCTTCGTAGTTCTTGGGGTTGAGGCAATAGAGGATGGCTCCTCCGAAAGAGAAGATGGTGGATCCCCAGGCAAGGCCGTAGCCCCAGTTGAACTCGTGGTACACCCTTAGGCTGACCGACTCGATGAACTTGATGGGGAACAGGACCAAGCTGCACACCTGGAGAACCACTAGAGGAAAACGGGAAGGAGAGAAGGTCCTCATTAAAAATACATAGCGATACAAGCCACTCTGATGTCCTCTAACATCCTATATTCAGAGGAGACTCATTGTATTTTGGGACTCTCCTTTTTTTTCTTTCTTCTACAGGATCTCTCCACGTACCTGCAGCGAACAGCAGGACAGCCACGGGCTTGTAGCAGCGACTCCTGTTGCCGGAGCACAGGGAGATCAGCGCCATGAGGAAGGAGATCAGGGTAAGGGCCGCCCCCCCCAGCAGCAAGGCCAGCGTGGCGATCTGCCAGTCTGAGACAAACGCACAAGGACAGAGAGGAGGGAGGGATTGAGGGGCGGAAGGCATGAAATCACACAGGAGATAGAGAGTGACATAGGTAGCTAAAACGAGGTTACTCTGGAGAGTCGTGTCTGCACTGTTGACAGGGGGGGGGGGCACAGTCCCACTGCTGGGCTCAATCTTACACAAGAGGAAAACATTTGTGTTGAATAACCACAGTGTAAACACAAACTATTTGTGGTCCGGAGGCTGAGAAAACAACAGCATATTTTGAGAAGCTCCTGACGGTTCATCGTGTTTTGATGCGAGCCACTGGGGGGGATCCAGAACCAGTGGAAGAAGGAATGTGAACCATGCGGTGAATGACCCTCGAACCAAGCAGCAGCAGTTTCTTTCAGGCTGACAAGAAACAAACACACACACACACACGCCTGGATACGCATGGGCTTCAGCGGGTTCAGTAATGGATCCCGATCCAGCAGAAAGGCCTCTCTGAGGTGACTCGGATAATGAGTATCTCCCCTCCCCTCCTGGCGGATGCCAGCTCAGCAGCATTCTCAGCATTTCATTCAGATTTACTTCAAAAACACTCAACTGGAAATAACCGCTGGCTCGATCTCGCTTCCCCTATCCTTGTTGGAATGAAAAAGGGGAACAAAGTAGAAATGTTTGTCCAAAAAAAAAAGGAGTGGAGGATGTTTTGTGCAACAACAAAAAAAAACAACAGGAGTGCATTGGAGACTTAATTAGCTACGGGTCTTTAATTGAGGATTGTTTAGAGGAGAACTTTTTGTTATTGTTTAGAGATCGACGTCCTCTTTCGTAGTTTTACTGTGTATTTGTAAAAACAGGAGGTTGACTTGTAAACAGGGAGAGGATATTATGATGAGGCATTTGATTACACAGGAGGAAATCGTTTGAAAGTACAGTGGGTGGGGGGAAAGGAGAACATCAAAGCATTAAGGGGATTAGGCTCCACATGATTCAATACTACAGTAGGTGTAGAAATCCACATACTTAAGTTTAGAGGTTTTGCCAATAATATTTCCTCTCTGTTGAGGCAGAAAATCATTCAAACATTCACCAGTGGAGAGAAAGTGACGGGACTTAAGCTGCTTAAACACAGTTCCCACTCTTGTTGGAGGGAAACCTTATTCCAGGGGCCAAGCAGCTCCAATATAAACAAACATCAACTACTTGTGACCAAATATGGTTCAGGAATTAGTTTAAAAATGGGCCCTGTCACCACAGGATGTTGGAAAAAGACCACGAAAAGCAGAGCACCCAGCTTGCACAACACCAGGGCCCCCTTGAAGACCGACCCCTTGACTTTTCCTCTGCGACCGCCTCGCTGGTTTCCTCTCAGGCGAAAGGGCCACCGCGACTTGACCCGCAGTCGTCAAACGCCTATCGTTGGTGGGATATCTTGTCTCGGTCAGCGCGGTGCCTTCAGCCCCGGCCGGCGTTATCAGTGCGCTCACGGAAAACAGCAGGGATGCAGAAAGTCATCTCATTGGAGATTTGGAACAGACCCCTTACTCCAAGAAACGCTTGCCAGTGTCAAAGTGCTCAAAGGCTTTGACGAGCAGGGGGAGCTGCCAAACTATTAATCTGAGCCCCTTTCATGATGACAGATGGAAAAGGAGATACAGTACACCCAAGATCCAATCTGTGCATTAATTATGGGTCACTGCTTCAGTGGTTAATCGAAGGAATCCTTCGGGGCACCAGATTCTGTTTTCTTTTGTCTGAGACAGTGGTGGAAGATCTGTGTCACAGAAGAGCCTCGAGTGTCTCTCTTTTCCTGTCACACTCGCTCAGGCTCACTCTCTCCAGGCAGCAGGATGGAGAGGTTTAAAGAAGCGGGACCATCTTCAGCCAGAGGTCTCCGGTGCAAGAACCCCTTTTTTACCAAACTGTGTCCAACATTGTGACCTCCCTCAAAGACGAAGCAAACATAACGTATTACATTATTAATACGCTTCGGCACCGCTGCGTCGGACGGAGCCGTGCCTCTGCTTACACGCTGGCTCCACATTTGTCACTTCATCTCACACTGACCTGGCACACACACACACACACACACACAGACACACTACCATTCCACATTCCTAGCCCTGTAACGTCTGTATCTTCTATACTTGACCTATGACCCTCTGCCAAAGTGTGTGTTAGTGTAGGGAGAGAGAGGGGGGGTTGCTATTCGTGTTTGTATATTTTAAACACTTCTTGAGCATGTAACAAGGTAATATCTCTCGTCTGGCATCTCTCACACACACACACACACACACACACACACACACACACACACACATGCAAGCCTTGCAGAAGGAGCTCAAAACATCTGAGCGTCCAGCTGGTGTTTCAAACTAACAGGATTTATTTAATGCTCAGAGCATGACACTGGGAAATATTGGGGGGGGTAAGGGAGGTAGAAACTGATTACTGGGATTCAAATCAATAAGCCTAGCCAAGTGCACGCCTGAGGAAATGGGCAGTTTGCTGTGTGCATTTACTGTGGTATGTTGCTGCTGCTGCTGCTGCTGCTGCTGGGAGCTGACATGGAGCCCGCATGTCTTTATATGGCACCGAAGTGCACTTTGTCTGACGCTGACAGAGGAAAATCAGGGCCAATGTGACCCACGATTACTCATCTCTCAGACAGAAAGAAAACATTTTGTCTGGCTAACAAAAACACAACTCGCCACTCAGCACACAGGAGGGGTCAGACTCAGCAAAAAAAAAAGTGAAATCTATAAATGGGAGCGCACAAAGGAAGCCCTACTCAGGAGTCTGGTGTGATCTACGTTTCACATTTGCAGAATAGAGTTAAGTACCATTTTTAAAAATCCCTTATGAGATGAGTAAACACTCTAAGAAAACACCCAATAAAACAATATAACCCAGTAAAAATTCCTGCTGGATATACAAACGGAACTGACTTTATGTTGTGGTGTTTGTGCTAAATTGTGCTGTAAAGTGTTTCTGTGCCAGAGTTGAATCAGCTTCGATCTAAAAAAGTTAAACATTACACATTTCTGGGCTGCTGTATTGGATTACATTAGATGAATGTGGTCTCAATGGTTGATTGATATTTGTTGATGCTGTTCATATGGTGATGCTTTCTCCCAGAATGAACAGCTGTTATGGAAATATGAAATGCTTCCAGAATCAAATAATAAAAAAAAACAACCTTGATGTGGGACTCCGTAAAGAAGGAAAATCAGCATTTCTGGAGTGCTTCGCTCGTTTCCCTGGTTACTAATCTCCAGGCATCTGGATCTCTGGGGAGTTCTCTTCTCAGAGTTGCCCTCACTCCTTGGCCGGTGAAGAAACCCACACAAAGGCTCATTTTGTGAGCAACAAAAGGCCAAATGAAACCCCAGCTGGACCGCTCCTGGCCAGGCGAAATTCCCACATCATTCAGTGGTGCAAATGTTTAAGAAAGTTTAAAGTTACCTAGCCGACATAGAAAAAACAAAGATGTCTTATTTATCACTTTGACACTCAAGGATGGCTTTTTTTTTTTTTTACAATTAAAAAAAAATAAATCCCAGTTGGAAAGCTGCAATGTTCCGTTATCTAATTTAATGTAGAAAAGTTCAGCAGTTTAAATTAACCAGGCAATAGCTAATTATAAAATAATTAACATTAACACCCTCTTGGGTGTTTTATAATTCTCACCCACAGAGCAGCGCGGTGCACCGTCTGCGGGGATCCTTTGTTATCCACTTTCATTTGAATATGAATGTGGGTGTCTCTGCACCCCATAAATCCCTAAAACTACAACACACCAACTGGTTTAAAAAAAAAAACTTCTAAAACAACATGGTGGCGCATCACCCCATCAGCCGGGCTACAATAAGGCAGCGTGTATGGGCGTCCGTCTCACCGGTGACCAGCGTGCTGCTGCAGGACCACTCCGCGGAGCTGACGGGCTTCCAGCAGGAGACCCACATGGACAGGTAGTACTGGTCGTCCGCTGTGACCCACGCCGGGCTCAACACCGCCCCGACATCCAGGCACAGGGCGAGAAAGACGCACACCAGTCCCACCAACTTCAGGGGCGTCAACACCGACACCCGGACCTCCTCTGTGCCGCTCACGGATGAAGCCATATCGGTGAGTTTCTTACTCATTAAAAAAAAATAGAATAAGGAGAAGAAGAAGAAAAGAAGTGTGTTTAGGAGTTTGTGTTTTCCCCTCAAATCCTCAGGTCTAAGTCGTGGTTGTCCCCCCTGCTCGTGCCCGTGTTGTGGGAAGCAGGATGGGGAGCTGCCGCTCACTCCGCGTCCCGAGTCCGGACGCTGCTGCCGCTGCTGAAGAGACCCAGCGCTCTGCTGACGGGACTGCGCTGCAGACCGCTGAAATAACACGGTGCCGCACCTGCTGGGTCCTAGTGCCGGGGCACTGGCATAGAAACAGAAGTATTTTGGAAATGTTGCTTTCATTTATGATTTATATCGTATTTGAATTATGCAATTTGACAACAGCTATGGGCAGACAAGTTAGTCAAATGATTTATTAATACAGATTCCTTAACTTTCATCAACACGCAGTAGACCAGAATATACAGAAAGACAAGTCCTTTTTTTAATTTATTTATTTGTTTTACTCCCAACATAATTTAACTTTAAGGCATGCAAGGCAACTTTATTTGTATAGCAGCTTTCATACACAAGGCAGACTCAAAGTGCTTCACATCATAACATGTCATACAATAAAGAATAGAAGAATTAAAAGAAAATAAAGGCAAAATTAAAATGCATTATAGAAAGACAAGGAGAAAAAAAACATGTTTGCAATGAAAAAAATCAGCCTAACAGCAACTGATGAGTTAGCAATGAAAGGATTATCATTTTCTATTTGGGTCCTATAGTTTTCATGTGTCTCTGGTTTACAAAAGGCATTCTGGGAAACACATAAGTGGACACAAACTGACTCTCATGCATCAAAGGGTGAGTTTTCCTTTTAATCACATATCACTCACATTGTCCACTATGGATTCAAATCACTCACTAAGCACACTCACATTCAACATTGATTTTGAGGTTTAATAGAGAGTCTCTATCAGTAGGCCTACACATTGTGATGCCTACAATCGTGTTAAAACAACTATACCTTTAAAATGCTGTTTTAGTGGGTTTTTTCTGCTTTGATCTGGAGAAATGTAATATGTATTTGTTTTTCATTTTTTTCTGAATTTAAATTACATTCACTCATGTGCAAACTGTGCCTGGATTTACCTTTAAACTGTTGCTACACGCAGTCTCTCCACTATCTCTTCAGGTTAAACTTTGTTTAACATCTCATTTTCTGTCTGTCTGTCTGTCTGTCTCTCTCTCTCTCTCTCTCTCTCTCTCTCTCTCTCTCTCTCTCTCTCTCTCTCTCTCTCTCTCTCTCTTCACACACACACACACACACACACACACACACACACACACACACACACACACACACTCACTCACACACACACACACACACACACACACACACACACACACACACTGTACTAAGGGAAGCTTACACAACTCATTCTGTGCTACTAATTGAACTCAGCTAATCCTTTGTCCTTAGGGAAGAACCTAATTCTGCTTAACGCACACACACAGACACACACATATAGTGATATATATATATATATATTGACATGTACAAACAAGCATTTTTGAGGCAAAATTAATAGTTTAAACATAAATGCAACGTTAACATCTGTGTACGACACAATTTAATTAACAATAAATGAATTTAAATTTCATGAACCAACTAGATTTGTATACATTTATCTCAATCCCTCTTTCTCAGCAGTTTTGATTGTGTGTGTGCGTGTGCGGGTGCGTGTGTGTGTGTGTGTGTGTGTGTGCGTGTGTGTGTGTGCGACGCGTGTGTGTGTGTGTGTGTGTGTGTGTGTGTGTGTGTGTGTGTATGTGTGTGTGTGTGTGTGTGTGCGACGCGTGTGTGCGTGTGCGTGTGTGCGTGTGCGTGTGTGTCTCTTTGAGTTACAGGAGTGCAGGTCAAATGTTCCTGACGGCAAAGTCTTTCAACATCATTAGCTTATAGATTGCAATCAGTAGAGTCGATGAGTTAAAACACACACACACACACACACACACACACACACACAGACAGTCCTCTCATCAGTCTTCATTACTGCAGCAGAGTCACAGACTAGGAAGATAGATACAAAATGGCTCTGCTCAGATTGACATTTTTTGACCGACAGAGAACATTAAGCGAAAGTTCAACTGCAGAACAAACTGATAAATGTTTCTCCCTCCGGTCAGCAGTGCAGCACAGCTGATTAACTGATCCCAGCAAAATACTAAATTAAAGCAGGTGAAGTGAAGTGTGATGCAAATGACACAAATACATATATTGGTTACTCATAAATCATTAAAATTCAGAGTGGGATTTTTTTCTCCTGCTCAAAAGCCATTAAAATGTCAACAGTTACATAAACTCGGCATAATGATAGGTGATAAATTGTTGCAGTTGAAGCATTTTTAAAAGCATTTTTACAGCTATCCAAATTAACGAGTATTAGAAACTAAAATTGTTTCCATTAATTCTACCAGGATCGATTGCTATTGCATTACTAGATGACGAATATGAATACTATTCACAGAGCACTTTTCAAAACCATTCTTTACAAGAACAGCAACCATTTTCACAATAAAATCATATAATTTCCTTTATAAATGTATTTAATCTAAAATATTTTGTATTTTAAACTTAATGTCATATGTTCATATCACTGATGAAATCAATTGTACTGAAAATGAAAATGAAAGATGTTTTTTTCTTAAACAATTCAGTGTAGATTCAGTTGCTTATTTTTGCAGGAAAAGAAAAAAACGGGAATATGACTGAATTTAATTAATTTAATGTGGTGGAAGTGAAGGATAAAAAAGTGGAAAAGGAACGGAAATATGACAACATTTTTAGAAATGATTTGCATCATTGTGTATGTTTATTCTAATTCAACATTCATTGTGTTTAACTAATATTGCATGCACTAGGCTATTTAAATGAATAGCTGACAATATCGGGTAACTTTTAATGTTCACAAAAACGATTGCAATTTATGAACTCTTCTGATTTAATTTACAATTTCCTTTCAATTCAATGCAATATTGGATTTAATTATTATTCTTAAAGCAAAAGTACACTAGATTTCAAAATGTATCCAACTGAAAAACTCAGCTCAGTGTTGCCAGTTAATTTCCAATCAAAGCATTTATCAACATTAACTCCTAAGTTGCAAAATCGTGCCCTTTCCTCGGGAACATAATCAAACATATCCTAATGAAGGTAAACAACCAACATGGCTACTCACAGCTGTCAATCTAGCAGTGGAAGACTCCATTGAAAATGACCAACCCT
The DNA here is from genome assembly GCF_963514095.1 of Eutrigla gurnardus. Taxonomy (NCBI): domain Eukaryota; kingdom Metazoa; phylum Chordata; class Actinopteri; order Perciformes; family Triglidae; genus Eutrigla; species Eutrigla gurnardus. The sequence continues at coordinate 25,900,119 of NC_139920.1, read as the reverse complement.
GCCTTTTATTAGTATGCATTAACATGTTGAATGTTAAGGCACTAAAACACTACTATAAATATTGTAATTCTCTTAATGTCATATATTACACATTCTATTGTTAAGTTATTTTGCACCGTATAAAGTTATTGATTTGTAATTGTGGCGAGTGTGGCGGTGCCTGTCCCTTTAACTGAGGGGAAGGGGTTTCTATTGGCCAGTTCACGGGGGCCCCTGTTAGCGAACAGAGCTGTGCGCATGCGCACCGTGCATAGCAACACTCCGGGGGCAGCAGAGGAGACGAGGGATCGTTTTATGCGCATTTCTGGGACGAAAAGAGGTGAGCTAAAGTGCTAAACTTTATTTCTACACCGACGGGCGGCTTCGACAACAAGTGAAACACTGTAGTATCGCGCGGGGGTCCGTCTGTCGACGTCTGTTTTCAGGATATCCGTCCGTTTGAAATCATGTGTCGCTCGTTTAATCGCATCCGACGCCGGAGACGCACTGATCCTACAAATCATCTTGTCAATACACGGGGCGCTAACCAGCCACACACACACACACACACACACACACACACACACACACACACACACACACACACACACACACACAGAGAGAGAGAGAGACACACACACACACACACACACACGAGAATAGACCGTTAGCAGCCACGGTGGAGCTTAGCTAACGGCAGCTCAGCCGTCTCCCCTTCACTCCTGTTGATTTGCACAACGGGGCGGCGGCGCTTTGTTCGTGCCCGCCGCCGGTGGACTATTTTTGGGTAGCTGCGAGCAGGATTCCCGTAACACTGCCACTGGCCAGCAGCCGCCATTGATCACTGTCACTTCGGTCAAGGATGAATCTTCCTCACAACAACGCCCTTTAACGCCCGTCTGTTATATTCTTATCCATTAATTCTATTATAGCAGTGTCTTCATCCCAAAGAAGCACTAAGGGATGTGTTTTCACACGGCTGTGCTAACTGTTGATTCAGATATTCTTCTTGGTCACAGATCTTGGAAATGTCTGACATCACTCCCCTTTTTTAGTTTCTCATACGTGGATGTTGTTGCTGTGTTATTTAAATAACTCAAAGATACATGTGTAGTTTTTGGTTAATAATTGTCTGACTTGTATCAGCAGGTTCAAAACTGCACATTAATGTATGTTTGGTGTTTCTACAGATAAATCACCTCAAACAGACCTGCAGGGATCATGGGGAGTGGTAAGTGTATTGACTCTATACTTATGATTTTACCCCACGGGCAAAGGAGTCCACAAACCCTCCTCCGGTGTTGAAACTTTATGTGGTACTGTGTTGTGTTAAACACCAGTTAGTGTTTGTAATGTGACTCTTTCTTTCTGTTGCCTTTTAGCACACAATTCCCATTCTATCCTTACAGAATTTCCTGTTTGACTGCATTTTACCTTTTTGTTTCTTATAGCTTTTAAAGTCGCTTGCTGATCACATCCAAAACATTTATGAGTCTCGCAGATGCCATTACTTAATTAGGTAGTTATTTAGTGAGTTCATTTTATAGCACACCAGACATTCCTCGAGCATGTTGTGGCATCTTGTGTTTCTGGTCGAGAGTTTGTGTTCTCGTCCTGTGTGAAACAGAGGGCCACTCTGTCTCCCTTAGTTCATTCCTCTAGTTTGTCTTATGTAGCCCAGGGATGGATGCCTAAATCAAAGGAGCTTTTGTTTTTATGCAGAAATGTGGGCACAGGGCAGCGCTCGGCTCTGCTCTACTGCCTTTGTTTTAGGCCCCACTTCTCTCTCCCTCCTCGTTTTGCCTTTTTTTTTTTGGCATCTCTATCCTATTTTCCTCCTTCTGCTTCACTCCTCTGTCTTTCAATACACTCTCTCTTTGCTTACATTTCCCCCTCCTCCGCTTCCTCCCACCTGATGTTCTGCTTACTGACTCACCCCTACTTTCCTCTTTTTGTCTCGTTTTTTTTGTCTTCCTACTTTCCTCTTTTTTTCCTGTTTTCTTGTCTCCACTTGTGGTCTTGATTCATGCATTTGTTTTCCTCACACATCTTTCATTCTTACATCCTTTCCTTCCCCCCCTATCACCTGCCCTACAGTGTTCCTGCCGGCGGACGCGGCCCACTCGGTGCTGCGCCGGCTGCGCAGGGCCAACTTCTTGCTGGAGGAGATGAAGCAGGGCAACATCCAGAGGGAGTGCCGCGAGGAGATCTGCACCTATGAGGAGGCCCGCGAGGCTTTCGAGAACGACGAGAAGACGGTGAGAGGATGAGAGACACCTCACGTCAGACCGACAATCCCTCCTTTCTTCAAAAAAACATAAATAAGATTATACATTTTAGCATTAGTTTGTTTGAATTACTCACCAGTTGTCATGTGTGTACAGGGATATTAGCTCCAGCAGGCAGTCATGTGTTCAGCGATTTCCCGGACAACTGGTGACTGGTGCGAGAAATATTTAGCACACTTCATGGGGTCATTAAACAAAAATAAGCTTTACACACAATTGGCTGGAAATCTGTGAACACAGGAACCAGCTGCAGCTTAAAGCCACAAATCATTATTACAACTGCTGAGTAACTCGTATCAGCCTCCCTACGTAAAAAAATACAAAATATCCCTTTTAAAGTGCTATTTCAATGGGTTCACATCACCCAATCCGCCAATGAAATCCTACGCCAACAGTGGTAGCTTGTGGAATGTGGGTGTTGTTTCAGGAAGTGATTCTAATCAGCAGGAAGAACAGCCGAGTCCATGCTAGAGAACTATTGTGAGAGGCCAGAGAACAGAGTCACGCAGACGTACGTGCACCGTCACGTGGTCGCTTTTTGTTCAGATGTTGTTGTCTGCTCCCTTTGTGTTGCCATAATCCAGATAGAAAGTACTCATGCGGCTGTGTGTTCTCTGACCCTGTGTTTTGGAAACAGTTTTGTGCCACCATGTTTACACTTTAGCCCACAATGAGTCTTATCTTGAGAAAATCTTTTTTTTAATCTTGTGTGTGTGTGTCTTGTGATTGGCTGCAGAGACGGTTCTGGGAGGAATATGTGCGGGAGAGCAGTCCGTCTGGAGGGCTGGAGACGGTGGTCGGAGGAGTCCACTCGCTCTACCTGATCGTGCCGTTGCTACTGGTCGCGCTCATCATCGCTGCCGTCGCCATCACCGTGTGGCGCTGCCACTCCCGCAAGCGCTCGCAGCGTAGCCCCAGCATGGGACACACGCATCACGACCACGTCCTGTCCGTGGTGTCGATGGACCATTGGGGGAGGGATTTCCACGGTGACCAATCAGAACTCAGCGTCCACAGCAGCCCAGCTTATCCGGGCTCAGAGCTCACATCAGGTCGAGGAAACGCCGGAGACCCGCCGCCGTCTTACGAGGAGGCCGTGGGCCATACAGACGTCCAGATAGAGACGGAGCCACCTCCACAGTACGAGGATATAGTCAACACCAGCTCTACTAGTGTCAACGGTGGGCACGCCAAGTAAACCTGGCTCTCATTACCACCCCAACAAAACCCCTAACCCACACCAAGACCATCGGATCATTTGGCAGTATCACTGTTCTGGTATCACCAGCCTTCCCCATTCAACACTTACAGAAACACTTTTAACTGTCTGGTCAGTGGACTAATGCAGTTTTTTTTGCCAGAACCAGCGCTGTTGAAATTTGCACTAACCTTTCATCAATGAGGCGATAGCAGGAAGGATATTGCAACACCAAAACCAACCAGACTCTACTGATCTTCCTCAAGTTGCATCTACGCTATCACTCTGTAGGAAACCGTTTAACTCAGCAGGCATAATGTTGCATGTAACACAAAGGACACAACGGTTCTGATTGCCACAATTAAGGGCAACTATTCCAAGAGTGTGTATGAGGGTTGGACCGATGCTTTGAGGGTGAGTTTTTAGGATTAAGTGGCCAAATATTTAAAGTATTTTGTTATTTAAAACTTGATTTCTCAATTTGTAAGAATTGTGTATATTGCATACTTTCTCCCCAAAAAAATCAGCTTTGAAAGATACAGAAACAGCATTTAGGCAACAAAACAACAATTCCAGTAAAATCTAGAGAAATTCAAATTGCATTGAGTGATTTTTTAACACCAGAGGGGAGAGAGAGCGAGAAAAACATGCTCAAAATATAGTGTACACTTCCTATGTTTGACCAGATGGGCAGATGATAATGTGTCAAATGAAGAAAACAATGTGACGGCCGAGGCTTAAAACCTCACTGGTGCTCCAGATTTTCAAATGAAATGCTGCTAAGAGGAGAATATATAAGACATAATCAATAGTATGATATTTCCATCTGATACCAAGTAATAATGTAAAACATGTAATTTAATGAATTTTCTCCAATCACATCACATTACAACTGAAATTACATGAAATGTCACATAAATATAAACCATGAATTTCACACATGAGCCCATTGTGGACACCTAAACTACACTAAGAAGTTTACATTTTGTGTGAACAAAAGATTTTATATATCATCATGTGGCAATAATTAATTATAATTATTTGAATGTAACATAATCTTGCCCTCCCTTTAGCAGTTACAATGTTATCCCTCAAAACTGGACCAATTTAAATGATGATTGTCCTCAGTAGTCACCTAAATACAAAAACATGTGAAAATAGGGTAAAGTTTTAATAATCCCAGACATGAAACTAAGACTAAGCATCAGAAAGTGTTGCAGCGCTCCGGCCACAGTCATGCAGGGCTGCTGTATGTTTTATGAGCTACCAGATTATGTCACTTTGTTTGGATGTAAAGCTTCATCTGCCCAGTTAAATCCAACCAGCAAACACTGATCTACTCCCATCCAGCAGACGGGGAGCAACCGTTTCATCCCACCAGCTAACTTGAGTTCAATATTTACTTATATGTACTTGTTACATCGGGTTTGGTTTGATTAACTCCCGAGAGAAACATCTGTCTTTAGTTTTTTAAATATCAAAAACAAGTCATTAATTTCCTTTTTGCAGTTTTGTGCTGATAAGTAGTGGTGTTTGCACTTATTAACTGCAAATAGTAGATACTTCAATGGAAATGGCTGCCCACAGTTTTATATTGGGGGTTAAAGTGAGCATTGTGATCCAAGTGTTTGGTTAATGATCAGGTTACAGAACCAAAACTGTTAATCAAAACTGTGCAGAATTGGGTGTTGATGGACTTTTCCACGTTACATTAGTAATTTCATGAATTGTTATCAAAAATATCACATAATGCAGGTTTAAATAGTCAAGTTGCCAAATGAACGCATCGGTCCAACTTCAGAATACACTCATGTTTTGGAGTTTAAATTGAAGATAAGACCAGCAGTTATAAAGGGCAGGGGGGGTGTTTTGTGTACACGTGTCATGTGCTTATATTTTGGTAATGCATGTAGCTCGGTCTGAACACCTGAGGTTGGATCTGGCCCTGCACTGTTTGTTGATGGTCAATGCTTGCTGGCCCATATCCTTCCCTGGGCTGTTGATAGTTTCTCGGGGCCTGCTTCAACTGTGAAAATCCTACACTTTGCCCTAAAGCAAGTGTTGGAAATGACTACATAGAGTCTTCTGCTGTGCCACTTCCCACTAAAAGCACACCGAGGATTTCTTCAACTAGGTTTTTGTAGCTACACCTTAAATGTAAGTGGTGAGGTGACTTGCACAGGAATGTGGGGCAGAAAGCAATAGACAGAACTTTTAGGGAAAGATGTATCCGAGGGGAGATATTCTGTATTTAATGACACTATGGAGTTCAGCATGTGCTATGTACCTGTATATAAATATGTATAGTCTTTACGTGTGAAAGTAAGTTACAGTGAGATTGTTTTTTACTGCATAGGAATGTAGTGAATGACACTAATGTAACTATTATACAGTATAAATGAAGGCACTTTGTGTTGAAGCTCAAAACTGTCCGTTTGATGGGAACTGCGACGGTTGGACGTCACTCTCCGCCATAACGATGTCACTGTAATCCTCAGAAAAACAAGTGCTCATATTCTATATGCAATGACGCTGCATACACTCTAAAACCAAATATATCTGTCTAACATTCACAGATGACTGATTAATGTCACATTTCCCGTCTTCACCTCACAGACTTTGAGCACTGATTATGATTATACGTTTGTGTGTGTGTTGACCTTTGAACCTCAGCACTTGCTTTGGCCTTGAGCTTAGCTGTGCTGGTGAACCATTTTGGTTAGGTCAATTGTTGTACTGCTACTTGCAGAGCCCTTTTTTTTTGACAATGCCTTATTAAACAAACACAATGTTATGTAACATTAAATGCAAGATAACTTGTTATAAATCCTTTATGTGCGAAAGCTTGAATTAATTTGTAATAAACTGTAAAAGGAAAAAAGTGCTCCATGTTTCTGGAATTTCACTGTCCCCCATCAAAGTAAAATGATTATTTGTGTTTATTAGTGTTCTGTGTGTTAACACTGTTTTATTACATTTTTCTATTCGTTGTTTTACTCACCCGGGGATCCACACGATGTCTGCAGGGCTTTCAAAACTAGAAAATTATAAATCAATTTAGTGACAGTTAAGCCTAGGAAAGTCTACTTTCTGAGTTATTTAATTTTCTACCATGTTTATTTATATAATTTTAGTTACACCTAGCATATACTATACTATGACAATTTTTTTTACTATATTCGATATACTATACTATGACTTTTTTTATTTATTTTTTACTTTTTTCAAATTTTTAATGACTTATTTTAGACAATGGTATTAGTTTAAATTGATCAGAACCCTCTCCTGTTGCTGCTTGGACATATCCCTGAGGGTATGCAGCTACCTTCTGGGGGTCATAAAGTCATTGCCTTTGTTAGACTCTTGGCATGACACCTGATACTTTTGCGTGGAAGGAGGCTGCCCCGCTCACAGTGTTCCACTGGATCAGGGATCCAGAAAAAAATCAGGTATACACTGCAAAGTTCTGAAAAAATACTGTGTGCAATTGTGATTGTGTTTCTTTTGTTTATTGTGAAATCCAATAAAAAAGAACTATGAAAGAAGATGGTGTGAAACACTCAAGATTGAGTAAAATTCTTATGTGTTACAGTGAGTTTTAATTTCCGATATCCAAATTGAAGACGTCAAATGTGCAAATAAGCAAAAGACACGCGTCAGGTCAAATAGCTTGGGTTGATAATAGAGTGTTTAGAAGCACAGAAGTTATGGATTTAATCCATATGCATCTTTATGTAGACAAGTAGCTCAGGGTGATAGAAGGCAGGCTAGAACACACAAGGTTGTGAGTTCAATTCCTCTGCAGGGGAGATATGTTTAGCAGTGTTAAATTAAGACTGAATGTTTTGTGTTCAGTCTTACCATCCCTTTTCTAAACATGTTATAGTATAACTTTTTTTTTGACATATTACATATTGCTTTGTTTGATATTCTATACTATTACTTTTTTATGACTTTGCTGTACTATGGCTTTTTCCCCGATAATCTATACTATGTATTTTTTATATGTTAATATAGAATGTTGAAAACAATCAAATAAAACAGATTGACAAAGTTAACGCACAAAAGTTGGTGAACTTTTTTTGGTACACTTTTATAACTTTTTTCAACATTATGCTTTCTTTCTTACCAACAACTTTTTTTTTTTTCCTTCAAAAAAAGTCCTCCCAGTGCGTACTGGATTCCGGCTGACAGCGCCACTGGGTGTTGTTATATATTCACATTGAAATTCTGACATTGATTTGAGCCCCACCGTCGTATGAGTTAGCCCCACCGTCTGCCTTTGATACATGTCACATCCCCCTCTCTCTCCCATGTTTCCTCTCTATCCACCGCTAAATACAAAGGTGTCTATGCAAGAAAATAATCTTTAAAAAAAAAAAGCCTTGATCATATTGTTAAAAAAAAGTCATACTATAGCACGTTGAAAATTCACGAAAAAGTCAGTCAGGATATATTTTATAAAAAAATATTTAAAATAGTTAAAAAGGCATAAAAATCGCTCATCTCGCTTGACGCGCCTAGTGTCAGTGTAGTGAGTCCAAAACAGCCATAAAAAGCCATGGTCAACTTTTTCAGGGAAAAAAAAAGTCATACTATAGCATGTCGGAAAAAAAGTGAAAAATCGACAAAATTCATAAAATGTTGTAAAAATGATGTAAAAGTCCTAACATATGCTTCTATATCGCGTGTCAATCAAAATCTGAGTGTAGTGAGTCCAAAACAGTCATAAAAAGGCTTATTCATGGCAGGCAGGCAGGTGGTTGAGTGGTTAGAGTGCATGCCATTTACCCATTTCTGCATATATGCAGCAGCCTCAGGTTCGAATCCCGGCTGGAGATCCTTTGATACATGTCACATCCCCCTCTCTCTCCCATGTTTCCTCTCTATCCACCGCTAAATACAAAGGTGTCTATGCAAGAAAATAATCTTTAAAAAAAAAAGCCTTGATCATATTGTTAAAAAAAGGTCATGCTATATAGCATGTCGAAAATTCACGAAAAAGTCAGTCAGGATATATTCATAAAAAAATATTTAAAATTGTTAAAAAGTCATAAAAATCGCTCATCTCGCTTGATGCATCAAGTCTCAGTGTAGTGAGTCCAAAACAGCCATAAAAAGCCATGGTCAACTTTTTCAGGGAAAAAAAAAGTCATACTATAGCATGTCGAAAAAAAAGTGAAAAATCGACAAAATTCATAAAATGTTGTAAAAATGATGTAAAAGTCCTAACATATGCTTCTATATCGTGTGTCAATCAAAAGCTGAGTGTAGTGAGTGCAAAATAGTTATAAAAAGGCTTAGTCATACCCCCCCCCCCCCCCAAAAAAAAGTCATACTATAGCACGTCGAAAATTCACGAAAAAGTCAGTCAGGATATATTCATAAAAAAATATTTAAAATTGATAAAAAGGCATAAAAATCGCTCATCTCGCTTGACGCGCCTAGTCTCAGTGTAGTGAGTCCAAAACAGCCATAAAAAGCCATGATCAATTTTTTCAGGAAAAAAAAAAGTCATACTATAGCATGTCGGAAAAAAAGTGAAAAATCGACAAAATTCATAAAATGTTGTAAAAATGATGTAAAAGTCCTAACATATGCTTCTATATCGCGTGTCAATCAAAATCTGAGTGTAGTGAGTCCAAAACAGTCATAAAAAGGCTTATTCATGGCAGGCAGGCAGGTGGTTGAGTGGTTAGAGTGCATGCCATTTACCCATGTCTGCATATATGCAGCAGCCTCAGGTTCGAATCCCGGCTGGAGATCCTTTGATACATGTCACATCCCCCTCTCTCTCCCATGTTTCCTCTCTATCCACCGCTAAATACAAAGGTGTCTATGCAAGAAAATAATCTTTAAAAAAAAAAAGCCTTGATCATATTGTTAAAAAAAGTGTTATATGTTTCTATATCGCGTGTCAATCAAAATCTGAGTGTAGTGAGTCCAAAACAGTCATAAAAAGGCTTAGTCAGCTCAGCAGCAGAGAGGTGACGAGACTAGAGCCGAGCTGTATTGTGTAGTGGAGAGGGGCCAACACACGCTACGCGTAATTGCGCACATACGCGCGATCGCGCTGGGTGTTGTTATATATTCACATTGAAATTCTGACATTGATTTGAGCCCCACCGTCGTATGAGTTAGCCACACCGTAGTTGAACCAGAAAAAATACTCTGGCGCGGAGGCGCTCCTAATGTAAATGATTATTGATTTATGAATGAATTGATAGGTGGCTTATTTTTGGCATATTGATTTTTTTTTTTGGCCTGGCGGGAGGTCTCCTAGGCCTGTACAATGGTAGGGGAAACACTGCTATACTATTACTTTTTTATGACTTTGCTGTACTATGGCTTTTTCCCCGATAATCTATACTATGTATTTTTTATATCTTAGTATAGAATGTTGAAAACAATCAAATAAAACAGATTGACAAAGTTAACGCACAAAAGTTGGTGAACTTTTTTTGGTACACTTTTATAACTTTTTTCAACGTTATGCTTTCTTTCTAACCGACTTTTTTTTTTTTTTTACTTTTTTCAACATACTATGCTATGACTTTATTTGACCCTTTTCTAGATGCTATATTATGAATTATTTTTAAACTTTTTTTGACATGCTATACAAATAATTTTTCTTCAAATTTTTGCGACATGCTATACTGACTTTTTTTTAAAAACTTTTTGGAACAGGCTATACTGACTTTTTTTTAAAAACTTTTTGGAACAGGCTATACTGACTTTTTTTTAAACTTTTTTCTACTTGCTATACAATTTTTTTTTTTTACTTTTTACGACATGCTATACACTTTTCTTTTTTACTTTATTTGTCATGCTGTAATGACATTTCTTAAAAAACAAATTTCTATGACTTTATTCGAAATGCAAAATATGACATTTTTCCATACTTTATTAGACATGCTATAATATGACTCTTTTTCTAAATCCTATACTATGACCTTTTATTTTACTTTTTTTGACATGCTGTACTGACTCTTTTTCTACATCCTATACTATGACTTTTTATTTTCTTTTTACTTTTTTCAACATGCTATTCTATTACTTTTATTAATCTTTTCGACTTATTTACTTACTTAAAAAAAAAAAAAAAAAAAAAAAAGTTTACAAAACATTGTTTATGATTAATGATATTATAAACATTTTTACAATGAAATTTTTATGACCTACTATGCTATGACATTGTTTTTTGACAAATTATGAAATGCCTTTTTGGGGGGCTTTTTATGACAAATGTTTGGCATAATATACTTCTTGTGGGACATAAATATACTGTGACTTTTTATGACATGGTATACTGTGATTTTATTTGGACTTTTACCATGTTTTTGAGGACAACCATCCTTTTATAAACACATGATACACTGCAGAGCTTTGGTCAGATTTTAGCTAGAGGATTGTGAAGATTTAAAGGTACACTAAAAGATGAATTACAGGTAAACGTGTAAAATGACAGACACAAGAAATTGAGAATGAAGCCAGAAACGTATCAAATGGTAAATGAAAGAATGTATTATAATATTTAGTTATTTTTGCATTTCAAATGGCATTTTGCTTTTATAAAACATCCTTCTTTCTTCAATGAGCCAGCTGGCTTCTGATTCACAACAATCCTCCCTGTGGAACATGAGCCATCCTCAAACTATTGTTTTACTCCTGTTCAAACAAACAAGGAAGTGACTCATTAACCACAAGTCAATGACAAACCACATCGCAAATGGGGCTCAGAGGGATCCGTCCATTATTGGTCAGTTATGATTTAGCCTTGACTGTCAAGAAAACCCATTGTTGTGAGCAGATGCTCTCAAACATAAACAAAGATATGTATACACAATTGATACCAGTGGTGGCACATGCAGTGGCTCAGTTTTCCCTTATTTCCCTTCCAGTGCTTTGTGGCTTGTTCTACTTTCAAGTAGAGCAAGCCACATTTACCACAGGCATAAAAAAACAGCAAGTGTTTCACACAAACACCAATCAAAAGTAGAACATGATTGTGAGTTTACCTAAAAGCAGGTACAATGACCACCTGTGGCCATCAGTAGTAATGCAATCCCAATGTGATCAATCAAGGCAGCTTTTACAAAACATAGCAAATAGGAAAGACAGTAAAGTACCATTTCAGATTAAACAACTTTTCAGACAAGTGCATTATATTATTACTTTGGTAAACCCAGTGGTAACTGCTGCTGTTCTCGTCACATACAAATACAAGAAAAGATGGTTTCCTGAAGGTTTTGTCCATATTTACATGTGAACCTGTGGTCACACCCACTCCTTCGGGTTTCGTAATGCTTCCAACATCTCAGCCTCCAGGGTACCTTTGGCAGGCTCGTGCATGTACTCCCACCTGAGGATGAAGGGTGAGGCTGTTACCAAGCAACTACAGAGAGCTCTTTACTGTCATGCAAGAGCAGGGCTAGCAGTGCTTCAAACCGGTGTCACCTTACCTGGCAGTGAGGGGGAGGGACATGAGAATGCTCTCAATTCTGGAGCCAGGTGTGGCCAAGCCAAACTTCACTCCCCTGTCATACACCAGGTTGAACTCCACATATCTAGAACATGAACACACAAAATCTGGCTTCACGACATGTCTGATACATTAAGTGGACACTGTTAAGATCTGTTGTACAAATATTTTTGCACCTCATTAATGAGTCATCTCCTATGTAAAATGTTACTCATTAACAGCCATCACTTCTTTTGTGTGCGTTCTACTCACCTTCCTCGTCGTACCTGCTGCCAGTCCTTCTCCTCATCAGTAACGGAGTCGTTGAGGTGTTTGTATACGATGGGCAGGTAACAGGGCACCACGGTGCGGGCGCAGCTCTTGACGAAGTTGAACACATCCTCCTGACCCGGGGAGTCCAGGTCATCAAAGAAGATCCCTCCTATACCCCGAGTCTCCCCTCTGTGCCGGATGTAGAAGTATCGGTCACACCTAAAGATACATACCCAAATACATCAATTAAATGGTATTGTTTTTTTTAAACCAGGGCTGGACTTAAAATAAAATCTGTAGATTGTTGTAAATATATTATTTAAAAGTTAAGTAGAGTCAAAGTAAGTCAGGTGCAAGCATATCTATAGTAGGAATGTTTACGGTAATTCAAATGACAAGTCAAATGTCCTCTTGTGTTTGCCCATTGAATGTGAAGCTAAAGCCGGGAGATAGCTTTGCATAAAGAAGGGGGGAAACCGCTAGCCTGGCTCTGTCTGTAGGTTTAAAAAATAATTAAATAATTAGTGCGAGTGGCACTAATCTTCTTATCCAGCTATGTCGGCAAGAAAGCAAATGAGCCTATCTCCTAAAATGCCTGAACATTCCTCTAAAATGCAACCCCAAATTAAGTTGACAACCTTTAACTTGTTATAAGCTACATCAGATAAACCACACCCATCCATTTCATATCCCCAGTGGTCATTCACTGGCTAACGGCAGGGCCCAACGGCTGAGCCCTGCACACGGCCCAAGACAGAGACTTCCTCTTATCATCATCTGACAGCATGGGTACACCCATTGTAATCCACACACACACAAATCAGACCTACACATGCGTACGTGCCGAGGTGCACACACACTTCACAGACAGCAGGACTGATCTCGAGTCAAACCGTACCATTTCTTAAAGTCGGGGTAGTACCGCGGGTGGTGCTTGTCACATGCCTCCTTCAGGGTGTTGTGGAAGTGAAACGCATCCTCTTTGTTAATGTAAACGGGAGTCAGGTCTGTGCCTCCGCCAAACCACCACTGCTTAGTGCCTGGAAGACACACACAACACACACACACACACACACACACACACACACACACACACACACACACACACACACACACACACACACACACACACACACACACACACACACACACACACACACACACACACACACACACACAAGGAAGAAAGAAACAAGGGTCATCATTCATTCATGAACTTAATAGCGTCACTGACACCAAGACACAACCGATGACGTCAAAGACCGATACTCACCATCTTCCTCTTCGATCTCAAAGTATCTGTAGTTGAAGTGCACTGTGGGGATGTGGGGGTTCTTGGGATGGATGACAGAGCTCACCCCCATGGCACAAAACGGCAGCTTACCTGAGAGAAAAGAGTATTATCAGTTACTACACACAAATAGGGTTTTGCTGGAGTATAAGTAGGCCAGGTTACCACACCTCTTATGAAGAGCTTGCCTCCAAACGTCATGTTAACATACTAATCCCATAGTAACTCCCAATACAAAAATATTACAATATTTTGCCCACGATTAGTCATGAAATACTGATCTGGTGAGGCAAAATGCTGACAGGCTTAATGCATATTTTAACACCTGCATATTTTAATATAAAAAAGATTTATTTTTATCGCAGGAGGAAGTATCAAGATATCTCGATATATTGTCCCACCACTATAACATACCGTCCTTCCCTTTGAGGACTTTCCCTCGACTCCTCATCTGCTTGGCAGCCTCCTCGGTCAGGTGTCCAAAAACCACCGAGACGCTGACCCCTGCCTTCTCAAACACCTTCCCATCCTGCAGCACACAGCTGATTCCTCCGCCACCTGGAACCACACAGGGGGGAAAGAGAAACACATTGGCAGTGGACTGACACACAGATTTGTTCTGCTCCACGTTGAGCTCTTCAGTTTCTCCTCACCTTCGCTCCTCTGCCACTTGTCCACCTTGAACGTCCCGCCGTCCACCTCCGCTAGCGCTTTGCAGAAGTCGGCCTGCGTCTCCATGATCAGCATCTCCATCCTCGTGCACATCTCCCCTTTCCTCTCCCGCAGCACAGCGACGTCGCTCACCGGGGAAGCCATGAAGCCCCGGCATCTCTCCAAGATATCCCCCTCTGGCTCGTTCTCTACGGCGGGGGAAATATTCGTTGCCATCTCGGCGCGCTGGAAGTGGTCTGCGTTGGCTAGGAACCCCGCTACCGCCGCCGCTGCCGTTACCGCCGCGGCTCCGCCGAGCGCCAGGGCTCCCCTTCTGGTTCGCCCGGCTGCGGATCTGCCTGCGGTCCCATGGGACGCGAAACGTACGCCGGAGCCCCGCGAAAACCATCTCGTAGCCAGACGTGAAGTCCCCGGCAACGAGAATTGAGACTCCCCTGAACTAGCGAGCCCCTTAACGTGCGGAATCAAACATCGTCTCGCGGTGACTTGAGCCGTTCTGTTTACTGAACAGAAGGCAAGGGTGGCCATTTTTTTTAGGAGAAACAACCGCCCTTTTCTCTGTGTTAATAGTTAATGTGTACTTTACTCAAAACATTATCAGAAGTTGTGCCTACGTGCGATATCAGGTCGGCTTCAAGTCAAGGGGCGTGTACTTCCTCGGTAGTGACAGAGGCATCACGGGAAATGTCGTTCTTTTTCGAGCTCTCCGCGTAGTGCGTGGCTACGAGTTAACTTCATGACCCAGAATGCAGTGCGCCGAGAAACAAATGTTGCGTTCAAAGACTCCTCATAACCTCCACGTTTTGTGCTTTACAAGAAAAAAGGGATTCAAGTGACGCTGTTTGTTTCCATTCTTCAAACGAGTGTAGTTATATTGCACATACATAACTTGATTTATACTCTGAGTTTGTGTTTTGACGTATATTATATTTTGAGTCTTAAAGCTCACAGTATAAAAACTCTGTTTACCACAATGCAAAGCCTTTATTATTCCACTGAATAATGTGGTAGCTACATATCCCCAAACCATAAATTAAATTACCACAGTCTAACTGACAATGCGTACATGTGAAGCTTTCCTGTAGGTATTTTCATTAAGGCCATTTTAAAATATAAATATAATAATTTTTCCAAACAGTTTTTTTTTGCAGCTAGAGCATAAACATAACAATTCTAATGCTTTAAATCGCGTATAGCGAGCCTGAGAACAACGTAATTATTGTAATTTCATTCATTCTTAATCTCATATGTTAAATACAGAGACAGCCATTGATATTTGTTTTTCATAGTAACCTATTACATTTTGCTACACAATTATTTCAGATTTTTTTTTTTTTTTTTTTTAATTTTTTTAGGGCCTCTTCTCGTCTGGTTCCTCTTGTTTATAGTGTTTACTTGGAGATTGTATTAGTTGAGAAAGGGAGTTGTGTGTGCGCGCATGCGCAAGTAGTAAAGCGTGTTGCAGGTCTCTATGACGACGGGCTCTATTAAAGCTTTTAGGGCTGTAGAGGGACTAGAAGCAGATTATGTGCACAGGTGTTGTTGAGCAGACTGCCAGACACAATGTGGGCCAGTCAGATGGAGAGATAGTCGCAAAACCCGCCTGGATGTGTTCTCTACTCAACAGGAATACTACGCAAGAACCTGCTGCTGGTGAGTTTATTAACAACAATATTGCCACATTTTTGGATGTCAGTTATTCCCAGTACCTAAAATAATATTGATCCTATGTGCGCGCACTGTGGCCTACAGGTCACCCTCTTAATTGCGACTCCGCCGTGTTTGTCTGTCTGTTTTTTAGCCCGCAGAGCTATTTAAATAAACTGGATTATAGTCTAAACTCTGTCTGGAAGCCAGTGAAACTGGTTCTGAGCCACAACAGAACCATAGCTGCTGTGAACATAACATGTCAGCAGAGCAGAGGGCATATTTGTGACCAAAAAAACGCCAAACAAACAAGAAAATTGTTAACTGGCCACCTTGTAGTATTATTGTTTTTGTCCAGTAGGTGGCGACCAATCCTCATCACAAGTATCCCACAATACAGTTCTATACAATCCATATCTCCACAGGACATGTGTGGGAATTAGTGCCACAGTAATCCATAAACGCAGGTGCTCTTTAAAACACGGTGCACACAAATTAAAGTGAATGTAAACATTGGAATATTTTGCTTGTAATTTGATTTGTGTGATGTTGTTCGGTTTATCCAAATACATGGAACAAGACAGACTTTAAAAGTATTAACATTTTAAAAACTTGATAATCTGTTAAAAAATTAAAGACTGATTTAACAGTAACATGGGTCTTCAATTGGCAGGGTTTAACACACATTTTCACACATTGATATGTAGAGATGTGATGGGAAGATGACAGTCTTGTCTTAATGTTGAGGAAATGTCTGGATGACATCATGAATATTATAGGTAGAGAGGATGTTTTGTGGCTGAAATGTGTTTCTGCTCTTCTTCCAGTGAAGATTATGAGCAAGGTGGTTTGCACAAAGCCTCAGGAGGAATATGAGGACGACTTTGAGAAGGATCTGGACTGGCTGATCAGTGAGGAAAGCCAGAGTGAGGACCGGGTGAGCGGTTTATATAAGATTGATTAGACTGATTGCATGTCCCCTTTCTACTTCTTTATCCGTGTTTTGTTTTGCTGCCCTACTTACTCTCGACTGGCTGCATGCAAGCGTAACAGGTGTTGAGTTACCCGACCTGGCACGTATCACCGTACGCATGTGAAACCCACTCTGCTGACATACTTTCTCTGTGCGCCACCGCTGGATGCAATATTGATGAACACACAGACGTCTGTTATCACACCAGCACGCCTATTCCCTGCCACGTATTGATGGTTATTCACTTACCTTCCAACCTAATTAAGGAATGCGGCGTGTCTGACCTTCTGCCCCACAGGGTCCTCACTATGACGACATAGAGGCAGAAATCGACAGAGAACTGGAGGAGGATGAGAAACGCAAGGGGAAGAAAAGAAAGCTGAAAAACCACAAAGAGGAGAAGAGAAGCAAGAAAGCGGAGGAGTTGGAGGAAGATGAGGAGAGGTGGCCCTCGCCCATGGAGCCGTTGGAGTACAACTCAGACAGAGACAGCCCAAGTAAGTCGTCGCCTATAGTCCCGCCTCCTCCGGCGGTGGACGACCAGACGGACGAGGAGAAGAAGTACATCCTGGAGAAGATCCAGCAGGCTAATCGGGACCTGCGGGACCAGGAGGCTCCAGATGTGACGAGGCACAGGCGGCTGCATTTTAAAGAGAAGCTGGTGGACTTGGTGGTGCCTCCGTTGCAAGATGGAAATGCTGGTGAGGTGGAAGGGCGACAAGGCAACCAGGATTCAGAGGCAGAAAATGAAGTGTCAGGAAAGCTTTCGGAGCTGAAGCTTTCCCCTCGGGAGGAAAGTGTAAGATCCAGAGGATCTGAAAGGATGGGGGAGGAAAGTGTAAGATCCAGAGGATCTGAAAGGGTGGGGGAGGAAAGTGTAAGATCTAGAGGATGTGAATGGGTGGGGGATAGCGGTGAGGGAGGGATAAAGGAGGGCAGGGTCCTTGTAGAAAAGGATGGTAAGTTTGACCTGGTCAGCCTGAAAGAGGTGGAGAGTCAAGGACTCCTCCCGCCGATAGCAAAAACCCACAGTGACTCCTCCTCACCACGTCACCAGCAGCGGACTGGAAGCTCCAGTAAGACCCACAGGTCCTCCTCCTCACCTCGTGCTGGTGCTGCTACGTCCCCCTTCAAGCAAGGCATCGATCACCTGCGGGCCCCAAGACCTCCATCCCAGCCCAGGAACAGGCCCAGTTCAGCCAGCCACAGCCTGGGAAGCAGCCAGAGGAGAGGCAGCAAGCGGCGGGTGCAGTCGGCCTCCGGGACACCCTGCCCGGCCACCTACACCCTCTCAGCCCAGCAGAAAGAGGTGCTGCAGAGGATCCAGGAGAGGAAGCAGAAGCTGGCCAGAGAGGTAAGACAGAAGTGGGGTTAGAGGGCGATCACAGTCTCTCACTAAAGTAGTATATCCACTTTGAAGCAAAACATTTTTTTGTTTTGTCTACTACATCAGGAAGAGCAAAGGAAACTGGAGGAAGAGGAGCAGAAGAGGCAGGAGAACGAGCTGGCGTTTAAGGCCTGGCTGCTGAGGAAGAGAGAGCAGTTTACGGAGGAGAAAAGGATCCATCGAGCCCAGGAGATGGAGAGCATGAGTTCGAAGGTACAACCTCAAGGAGACACACTGATCTAACGAAGCAGTTACAAGCAACATTCGAAATATTACTTCAGTAAAAGTACACAAGTATCAAAATATACGTAAAATACCAAAAAATATAAGTAGTCATTATGGAGGATGCTAATTTCATAAGCATAAATATATCACTGGATTCTAATTTCACTGGATGGCTACTACTTCATATACTGCCATGTTATGTGTTTATTCATAATCTTATTAATAATTTGAATATGCACAGTAATTGAACTTATCACAAATAAGTAGTGGCATTAGACTAGGCCACTCAAGTAATGTAAATGTACTTAGTAGCATTCCACCACACAAAGGCAGTATACCATTATATAATAATACTAATTATATAACGGCAATTAAAAAATAAATACTGTATTAAATAGTCATGTATTCAGCGGCTGTATTTGCGGCTGCAGAGAGACCCCAGCGACCCCGAGGAGTCCTTCAGGCTGTGGCTGCAGAGAAAGCAGGAGCAGCAGCAGAAAGAGAGACAGCTGGTGGAGCTGAAGAGGCTGGAGGAGGACGGTGGTTATCTCCTACACAGCCGCGAGGAGTGTGAACGTGCCTTCAAGCTGTGAGCTCACTTGTTCATTTTCATTCACGTCCGGTGACAAATCATTTCACAACGTCTCACAGTGGGTCAATATCTGTTGATGTTGTATCACCATATATATCATATATAATCAACTTAGCATGGTAAAAGAGTTGGTTCGTTATTAGTTAGTTAATCAGTTGGTTCATAGACAAGGCAATTTTATTTGTATAGCACCTTTTAACAACAAGGTAATTTAAAGTGCTTTATATAAACCATTTAAAGCATTGGAAACAAACGCATATAAATATAAAAATAATTATACAAAATAAAAACAAGCAAATACAATGAAATACAATTAAAAGATAAAAACAAGAATATCAAAGGAATAGAAATGACATTGCAGGGTAAGCAATTAAGAAATATTGTTTTGTTTAAAGGCAAACAGAAATATATTAATTTAGTTATACTAGTAAGTTAAAAGCTAAAAGTAAGTAAGTAGTCAATGGTTAATGGTTAGAAACATGCTTTTTTGAAAGTTAATTAATTTAAGACACACTTGTCATTTCGACCTGTTCTCCCATTCTCAGGTGGCTGAGGCGGAAGAGGGCGGAGAAGCGCGCGGAGCATCAGGCGGCTCGAGAGCACTCCCGCAGACTCGTGCTGGAGGAGCGGCGCGCGCGGCGCACGCGGGACCTCCTGTGTTCTGTCAATGAAACCAAGTCGTTCAGGTTCACAGAACAGCTGGCCTACCACTTCTGATCCAGATACATTGTACTGAGTGAATGATTTTTTAAAAATTGTATTTAAATTTGTAATATATATATATATATATATTACATTATTATATACTATATATATATATATATATATAGTATATATATATATAGCTTCAAGTTTAGAAAATGTTTTTGTTTTCTATATATATATATATATATATATATGGCTGCTTGAGACATAAAACATACAAAACAGAAGTAATTTATCCGTTTCTTCATTTAAAAGAATACGCATGAATACTGTTTAATTCCATGACAGAATAAATTAAATAAAAATACACCATTAAATATAGATATGGAATTTTATATTTTTAATAAGCATGTACACATACATTTTGGTGTGTTACAGCATTTCAGAATTAAATATCAGTGAAACAAAAGTGGCCAACCTCATTGAACGACAGGATTAAGTTGCTGGTTAGCAGTTTGAATCTATGTAGGAAAAAAACAAAAAAACAAAAAAAAGCTACTCTTTGTACATTTCTTCCCATTGGATTTACAGTGCACGACTCCGCCTATCATCGGTATCATCAACACAAATATAAAGACATAAAAGATAGATACAAATATGTATTCCTTGAAACAGGAATGATTGACTTCTTTTTTGAAAAAAGTTCCTCATATATTTAATGCAGACAGCTCTTAGCAGCTGTCTATAATTACAAACACATAAATAAAAGTAAGACATAAACACCGCGTTCTCGCCTCAGTGAACATGTAAACCAGTATATTCTGCTCCGTGTGCCCAGAAAGGAAGGGAGTGACTCATCACGCCGACGACGAGAGCAAAAGTGGACAAAGTAGTGAGACGGAAGACATTTTCAGTTTGAGACTTGGCACACAGAGGACAGAGTGCATGAGCATTAAATATTCAGCATATTCGCACGGATTTCTTTGAATTTGTGCATTTGAAAATCAGGTACCCAAATTAGGAAAATAGTGCACTCCAAAATAATTAATACTGGCACTGAAATAATAATTAAAAAAACATATATAACAATATTTTAAGTTTATCTTATGTTTCATATGTAACAGTACCATGTGTGAATTATTTTTGAATGGTATTTTTTAAATTTCTGTACTTATTGTTTATGATCCCGCTGGATATTGTCCAGAACGAGAACAAGCACAAAGCAAAACAAACAGAAAGTAAATTGCCGTTCTTCTCTTTGGATTCTTCACAGTTCAGTGAGATTACAGATATGATCAGTCTGACACGAAAACAGCTACAAAACAAAGTGAGTTGTGTGTTTTTTTGTCTAATAGAAGCGTCACTGGAGGAAAAGACAAAGAACAAAAAAAGGTCAACTCAAGTACTTTAGAAAAGCACGACTGAGAACACACAAATAACAATATTATTAATCTTGCACTTCAAATAGTACAAAAATAGAGAAGTTCTGATTCAAAGCTTGATTCAATAAATAGTTAAAATACATAGAAGGATTTGATGGGAGGGGGGATGGAGTGAAGCGGTTTTCTAGAGTTCATCTTTAGGGTTGATGTTGAGGCCTTGACCCCACACGGACTGCGTGTCCAACGCCTGGATCACCTCGTCCGCCTGCAGTCTCTCCTAGGAGGCAAGAAGGACGTAGAATTACAGCCTCGTGCTTCAATTATCCTGTTAGACGTTTGTGTGAAACAACTGGGATTTACACACGAATCCTTGAGTGACCTGTGAGGTCACGGTGACCTTTGACCTACAAATTCTACATCAGTCCAAGTGGATGTTTGTTTTTCCCAGTGCACAGAGCAGGATTCATAGTCTGTCATTTATAAGAGAGAAAAACGGCATCCACACTTTTCACTAATTGTAATGTTATTTTATTTCTATTTTATTTTTTACTTTATTTCATTGTATTTAACGTTATTGTATTTGTGACTTTAATTTCTGAGTTTATACTCAGACTAAGAATTTAATTCCTGGTAACGGATGCTTGCATTGCTAACAAAACAATCTTGAATCTCGACCCTTGAAGCTGCGTCGTCCGGTACTCTGAGGTGGAGTCGGGTTGAAACGGGACAAAGAGTGTTCATGAGACGTGAGTTTACCAGTTCTCTGAAGAGCGGGTCCAGAGTGAACCACAGAGCGACGGCACACCTCTGGCCGCTGGTGACGGCCTTCACTCCGTGTGGATTCTCCCCGCCTGACGAGAAACCCACCATCCTGCCACACATGGGCTTCACGGATGCCTGGAGAGGAGGGAGGGGAGCGGGGTCAAAGGTGAGGCTCAAAACGACTGTTATCTGGGATAAAACACACTCAGTGGTGTTTGTACTTGGTGTGTTCTTTCCCCCTGCAGGATGTATGATGAATTACAGTGTTTGTGGCCATAGAGAGAGGGATAACATTACCCTGAAATTAAGTCCTCCCCTTAAATATATAATTTTAACCATTAAATACCCTCCTCTAGCCATCATATAACCTCCTTTAGATGAGTGTTATAATTATTTCAAACAAAGAGAGATCTAATTTTCGGAGGATACTAGATGTCTTGTTCCCAATTTCTCAACAAAAGGTCAATGTTACTTTTGTAAAATAACCCGTTTATGGTTTCGTTAAAAATGCATTGTCATTTTATAAATATATAACCTGTAACATTAGCATGTCCCCTGCCTTCTTGTGCAGTAAAAACATTTTGAAGTAAGGAGAAAACAATCCTACCGTGACTGTTTTGGCATCCATTTCTGTGAATATGAACTCCCCTCCTTCAAAATCTCCATTTAGATATAACAGTGCACTGGAAATAAATAAAAAGAAAGACAAACGTCATAAAGGGAGAAAAAAGTGAAGCATTGCAAAGCAGGTTTATTATTATTATTATTTTTAAATTGTGGTACCGATGGCCTCACACCTGTAGTCTCTGTATGTATATGCTGGTGGTTCCTTCCAGCACTCGTTGGCCTCGGGGTCCAGCAGACAGTTGTCAGCGTGGATGGGGTGGCTCAGGTCATTCCTGTGATCCTGCTGGCCTGTGAACAGACAACGCATTGTTAAAAGCACAGGAATTTAAGATTATTCTTAAAGGGATACTTCACCCATTTACATTAAGCTTTGTATCGTTTGAAACCTGGCAGTATCATTCATCATTACGTTTCTGTGTGCGACTGACCCGTGATGGCTGTCCGACACACCAGGTGTGTGTAGGAGAAGTGCAGGGTGGAGTTGAGCAGGAAGTACGACTCGATGACCCGCCTCGCTCGCTCGCTGATGTCGTAGAACAGGCGAGCGCTCCTCATCGGCACTCTGCCCTCGTAGCCGTACTGCAGGGAGGAAAACATACAAGAAGGGAGACTGTAACACGTGGAGTCAAACAATAAATCATATTTCACCTCATTATTCATCATCATTTCCCACCTGCAGTAACGCTACAGACCCACTAGGGGTCCTGGACCCCCTGTGGGAAATCTCTAGTGTTTATGATTAAGCTACCGACATTCTGATCCTGATCCCCTGGTTAGAATTTTAGAATCAAATGTTCTCTTCTCTGTCTTTTTTATTTGGTTTCTTGTTACCATGACAACTACGTGGGAGGATACAGGGATGCAATCACTCGTGTAGCATTTAGCGTACCTGCAGAGTTTTGAGTACAGTGGCTCCTTCAAACTTCTCATTGGGAGTGTGTGGAGACATCCTCCCTCGGTAACCGTCTCCTGCCATGGTGACAGCCTGCAAGAGGAGAAACATAACAACAACAAAAATAGAGACATAATTAAGCTTCAAAAGTTCTTTATTTTGAAATCACTGTGTTATATGAACGTTGTGTAATGGCCGTACATGTGCCAGGCGCCTGAGGTCTGAACACTCCTCCTCGGAGATGACGTGATCCAGCAGCACCCGCTGGGTCCCGTTCAAGGCCGCCGAGTCCTGCACCAGCTGCACTTTGTCGTACACCAGGGGGCCGCCTACACGGAGCACACAGCAGTTTGTAAAGAACGTTATCTCAGCCATGCTGCTCAGAGATGATATAACCGGACACTTTTAGTGGTTACAGTCCGTTCTGTGGAGGTTTACCTTCTTTGAGTTGCTGTGGAGCAGCGACAGTGACGTTCTTCTTCTCTGAGATGGGAACGTACTCCATCCAGCCGTCCGTACCGGAGGGGACCCTGGGAGAACACGGAGGAAAGAATGCATCTTGAAGTTGGGAGTCAAAGTCATGGTTGACTGATTTTTTTGGCCACCTTGTGCCTATTTACACATCAAGCAGATAACATTGCATTTGGAGTCATGATTCTGGTAAATATCAGTCCATTATTGATCCTCCTTGAGCTCTTTCTCTGTCTCTATCAACTCCTCAAGGATGTACTCGATCTTTTTAGCTGCTAAATGCTCCACCACAGTTGGTTTTTAGAGCTTTTAGCTGAAAATAGCCAAAAATTACACTACAATTAAAACAAGAAAGTAGGATGCACCTAAACAGGGACGGACTGGGACCAAAAATCAGCCCTGGCATTTTGGCCCAGACCTCACTCTCACTCTCTCTTTCAATGAAAGGCAAAAACAAAAAAACAATGAGCTGATATAAAATATACTAGAGTATTTACATGTACTATACTTTCTCCTACTGCTTTTTACTTTCCTACATTTATCTGGCAGCTTTAGTTACTTTCATTCCCTTCCTGTCCAGTGAAAACCATGTATCTCCAGATGTGTTTATGTTGAATGTTTGTGATGAACTGAAGTATGAAATATTCCTTTATGTGTTGACAAAATTATCCTAATTCTAAAGAAAACATAAACTCTTTAAAAAGACTCTTGGATCAGCTAGAAAATGTATCTTAATCATTTTAAAGATACATGGTTCTCACAGAAGGAGCTATTCCATTGAAGGGTAATAAATCATAATTATTATTATTTACAGTACAGACACAGAGATCTCCTGTTTACCTGTGTGAGTCCTCTCTTCCACCGGTGCTGCTCCAGTAATTCTGCAGGAAAGATGAAGTAATCTGTAAACTCTGGTTCCATCAAGTAAATTGAAATATGTCATGTGGTAAAACGGCCAGCAGGCGTCGCTGTTGGCCGAGAAGCCAGTAGAGGACGGTGGCCGTGCCAGACACCTGTTACCCTGCTTGGAGCCAGCAGCAGCAGCAGGGTCACAGTAATGCGTTCACACACACACACACACACACACACACACACACACACACACACACACACACACACACACACACACACACACACACACACACACACACACACACACACACACACACACACACACACACACACACACACACACACACACACACACACACAGCAGGAGATCTGCTCTGCATCAAACACGAGTGGAACGGCTTCCGGATATCCGCAACATTAAATTAAACAATCTGTTTTAACTTCTGGGCAAAACTCAAGAATTAAAGGGCTCTCTCAATAAATAACTGCAGCCTGCTTTGAGTTTGACATTATGGGACACTGTTGTGTTGTGTATTCTGTTGACTCACCCCTTCTGTGAAATCCACCCCCATGGTGTTGCTGCCAATCAGGAGGAGCTCCAGCTCCTGTTTGTGCCTCCTCAGATACCACGCGGCATCCTGAGCACACAAACGCAACAAAAGGAGGTTAACAGCAAACACTTCCTGAACTGTTAAAGTAAACGTTAACACACGCTTTAGTCCTCAGTACTCAGAAAAGTGAGAGAAGTACATATTTAATGCCATAGCTGAGAGGATCATCTTTTAAATGAAAACTCATCGTCAGACATTTTCAAAACTCTTAACTCTCTGTACTTCCTGTCTTCACCCTTTTCCCTCCCAAAATGAACAATTATGGGAAACGTAATGACTTTCTCTTTCGGCTGAGAGCCGTAGGACTAATGGTTTATGATGGCTTCTCTCTTTTGTCTCAGAGCGACAGTTTTACTACCGTTTACTGCCACGTAAAAAAAAAAAAAAACGTGGATGGAAGCAAAAAATCTGTGGGTTTCACAAGGCTTGGATCGTAGAGTATGGGGGCTGAAAACGATATGACGTTTGAGGGCAATAACTGATATAGAATGAAATAAACATCTTCCCTTGAATGTGATTATGAAAGATCTATGTGGTGAGTGAGACATTTTACAGCGAAAAGGACAAAATGTAGATTATAACTACAATATCCTAGAGTTGTTAGCACTGTTAGCTGCAAGCCGCCATCTCAGCCGTCCCATTGAGAGGCCACAGAGATTTCACAACTCTAATACAGATATATAGTCCACTAATATGAGCTGATTTACTGCTCTAGCTGTAGTTGTGTGTGTACATCTGAATGTTAATATGCTAGACATCCATCCATACAGGGTTTTTTATGTCTGTGTGAGAAAGGCAGACGCGGTTATGGTCGAGGCCGTCATGATGATTATTATGAAACTTGAGCATCCAGTAGCGTTTTTCCGGTGCTTTTCCAGCACCCTTAATACAAACAGCCCCCCCAAATTGTTCCAGACTTCTGTGGGCACTGTGACATGACTTTTCCTCCTCCACCGCCATTCCTGAAAGGCAGGATTCTTTGGCAGGGAGGCGGGTCGGGCCTGGCACTCAGATCTAGGGCTCTGTAAATGAGCTCCCCGAGGCCTGAGGGAGAGAGAGAGAGAGAGAGAGAGAGAGAGAGAGGGAGAGAGAG
Source organism: Eutrigla gurnardus (assembly GCF_963514095.1). Classification (NCBI taxonomy): domain Eukaryota; kingdom Metazoa; phylum Chordata; class Actinopteri; order Perciformes; family Triglidae; genus Eutrigla; species Eutrigla gurnardus. Next base: position 25,873,798 of record NC_139920.1, on the reverse strand, counting down.
AGCACAGAGGGGAGAGGCGATCCGTGGGCCAGGCGACCGTACTGTAAACTGATGGGACTGGAAAGACTTGAGGGCTAGAAAAATGTAAGCTATGAGTAGAAAAACATGAGCGTGAGCTGCAACATGTCAGCCTCTTTATCACACACACACACACACACACACACACACACACACACACACACACACACACACACACACACACACACACACACACACACACACACACACACACACACACACACACACAATGTCCACTACACACTCACACATTCACACAGTGCTGCCTTGAGCCCCGCTCACTATAATGAGAACCAGGCTTTCTAGGAAAAAAAGGAGTTTTGTAATGGAGACTTAAACAAGGCGCTGCTTGACGTTTTTTAGAGCAGCTGACCAGGAGAGGACGAATCCTCGACCTGAAGTCTCTGATGGGCAGCCAGACGCTCAGCCTCTAATCAGTCAGAGCGTTATGAACACCGGGGGGGGGGCGAGGAAATAATAAAGAGCACGGCCAGAGGAAGAAATATGTTGTCGTAAACACGTTGACATAGTAAAAATCCGCTCGGTATTTCCAGCTGGATGTAGAACATATAGACGTGAAAAGCAAACTTTTAGAGGCAAACGCTCGCCAAGCAGCGAGGAGCGACTTCGTCCAAGAAATACAGCAAATATCCTGCTGCCTCCCTTCAAATCCACACTTTCCCTCTCCGTCTCTCAACCTCCACATTCACTGTGTGTATTGTTGAACTAAGTGGAGTCTATATGATCCTGAAAGATGTTGAATGTTTACATGACAGATGAGAACGAGGTATTTACTTATTTTAAACAACTCATTTTATTTTATTTTCTTAAGGAAACGTCCCGTGCAAAGTCCAAGGAGCAGTTTCGAGCATTTTAATATTTAAATTTTGAACTAGTTTTAATCTCTAAATCTTTCTAAACCTTCCTTACCTACATTACATTCGTCTAATTAAAATATCAACCTGTGTTTTATTGTCATATTAAAGCATTTTTTTAAACCTCTGGCATTTAAAATTAATGTACAATCCAAATAATTTATTGCAAATGATTGTTATAGCTCCCCATTTTTTCCTTATTCTAAACTCTTGTCCATTTATTCAGTCAGTCATTGATACTAATTCCCCTTTTCTCACCATCCGTCCTGGTATTTACCCTCTAACCTCCCCTCCCCATCCCACCAAAACCAGCAGATCCACACCTCTCTGGGCTTGCCGTCGTGTCCCAGCACCTCTCTGTAGTATTCCACGTTGTCCGTCATGAACTCCTCCCCCTCGTGGAATAACAGGTAGGTCAGGGCGCACTGTAGCGCCTCCTCCAGGCGTCCCACTGCAGACAGAAAGAAAGCCGTTAGACATATGAACACAATTAAAAGGTAATCTGTGGAGTGTTTTCTTTAACCTCTAGTAGCACCATGGATCTGTTTATTTACACGATACACAGTCCTGACAATGATTTCACGCTTCTACTGGCTTTCTACTGGAAACAAACAATTACTACAATGGAGGAAAAGCTGCACGACGGAGAATGGAAACACGACTGAAGTCTGTCAATGATGAAGTGAGACAAACAGCAGGAACGTCCTGTACCGTCTCCCTCAGTTTCATCATGTAAAAACACTTTTATTTGCATTCCTTCACACAGATGTATATGTTTTAAATGTTTAACATCTTCCTAACCATTTTTAAATATATCTTGCTTTAAAATGGACCATTAAAGTGAGAGAGGGGTGTTAATACTGAATTAACAATTGAAGTATACCAGCTCATATGCATGATTTGTTGCCTGTTAATCACCTTTTGTGTAAACGAGGAATGCAAAAAGTTTTAATATATTCACCATTATAATACAGTAAAATAACTGATCCAGTGAGATGTTTACATACACACACACACACACACACACACACACACACACACACACACACACACACACACACACACACACACACACACACACACACACACACACACACACACACACACACAGCGGCTGCTAGGAATCAAAGCCTCTCAGTGTGTTTGCACAGACCCAATAATCCACTTTGCTGTATTCGAGCCACATGCTTATGGGTCATTAAGTATAATCTGGTGATCTCACAACAGCTCAACACGCCGTCTACGCGTTCTTGTTCTGCCAACACCCTCGTCTGGAGGACTTCTTCACTACTTCAACAACGACAGAAGACTTGAGCCTATCCATTCATCGCTTCATTCACACGCACTCACAGAAACAAACAGCCGGAGGCTCCGGATCCGCCCAAATACAAGATAATGTCGTTCTTGTGAAACAATGACAAACGCAGCCAACTGATTGGCTCGGCCCGTCTGCAGCTCTTTGTGGTCAAGATGAGATCTTGTTTGTGCATGTATGTGAGTGTTTGAACTCTGGGGCGTATCCATCCTCTTTGTTCATTATGACAACAAGCATAGGCAGGCAGATGTGCCACACAGTGGTGCTTCTGTGGTTCGAATGAACTAGACATCCAGTAAAATGTCTGAGTGAGTGTATCATTCAACTCACGGTGGAAGTAGGCGAACTGAAGGTAGTCGTAGTGCAGAGGCAGGTAGTTCTCCATGGGCGAGAGGCGGCCGGGCCGGGTGGCGAGGTCTCGAACACACTCGTGTTCACAGTGCAGCACCTGAGTGAAGTGATCTGTGACACAAACGGTTTAAAGAGGTTAAAGATCAGCTTTCAGATCACCAGCTTCACGTTGAGATGATAAGACGCACATTAAAGCTGTCATAACAAGGCAGACCCCACTTTATCATCTATTTTACTCTAAACTGGACCATGATTTACTAAATGAACACGATGCTGCAATGAAGAAGACTTGCAACTAGTGATTGAGACCATGTTTAAAATGATTAATGAGGTTATAAATAATATATAAGGTAATAAAGTGAGTAGACTTCTATACAATGCCAAGGCAAGGCAAGGCAATTTTATTTGTATAGCACCATTCAACAACAGGGCAATTCAAAGTGCTTTACATAAAACATTAAAAGCATTGAAGAAAAAAAAGCATTAAAACAAGCCAATAATAAAATAAAGTTTAACATTTTAAAAAATAAACAAAAAAGAAATAATTAAAAAATCACTTTTTTTTGCAACCAGACGAGTCGCCACCTGCTGGCCTTTAGGAAGAATACAAATTTAAGGCACTTAAGGCGCCTGTTTTTTTCACAGCGTTTATACTGCAGTTACACTTTGTATGCCTAATACTGCTGGGCCTATTAAATCAATGAAAAACTCTGTGTGGTCTGTTGCAAATGTTATGCACCAATGCAGTATGGTCAGTATTACAGTATTTCCTGCCCACAGCCGTTAACTCTGCTGAGATCAGTGCTGTGATATCAGGGTTAAAGGACCACTCAAACAGCTGAAAGTAATAAATGACTGAGGAATCTAATGGAATCTAATAGCAGCAGATCTCCAGCTCATTACATTGACTTCACCATATTGATCCCTGCCAAACATGAGGGCAAGTTATTATGTGTGACAACCGTGTGTAAAACAGCTATTGAAAGTCGTTCTTGAAGTGCATCTGTTATGTTTTTTTTGTTCCCTGATGTCCAATTTGGGTGAAGGGTCTGTTATTTGTGAGGCAAAAACACTGGAATGAGTCTGACTGGATGAGTCTGTGTCAAATCAAACACAGCATGTCGGACATCATGTCGTTCCCTGTTGCTGTGATGGAGATCAACTTAATGTTTTCCCCTTTTTAACCACAAAGAGCTTTCATGTCTTTGTCTTCCCTAAAGGAGCGATAAAAAAAAAAACAGGATTCAACACCATCCGAGGAACGACGGATTTCACAAGACGCTACATATCATTTCCTTACGATGAGCCCCGAGAGGAGAGCTGTCAGACAGGACGATAGCATGCTTGTGTGTGTGTTTTGTGTGCGTGAATGTACAGTGAGGTCACTCTTGAGCAGCTGCAGCGCTGCTTTCCTCACCGTCGCACAGAGTTTAGGTTTGTTTCCATCCCTTCGTGAGTCTCAGAGGAGCAGAAACAGAATCACGTACGACTGTACGTTTCTTTTTTTCTGCTGAAAATCAAATCTCTACATGAGGAAGTCATCTATGAAGAAGATTCTCCTTTATTAAAACACACATCAGGGATTATATTACTCTAAAATTAAAAATACACATGTACATTTTAACACATGTAAACATCAGAATCACAGACTCCACTAGAGTGGTGCTATGGAAAATAATCCCCTGATTGTAAGTAAAACAAAGCGCAGCCAAAACTAATTACCTGGCTTTTCTGTGTTTATGCAACCCGGCCACACGTGTTTGAGACAAAGCACACTTGTCAGCAATTAAGTTGCGGCTGCTGCACAAAAAAAAGCCCACCTTCATTTCCAGAGAGGAAGGCCCGGCTACTCGCGTCACCAAAAGCACCAGAGTAGTAATGTAAAACGACATAATGATGTAATTATGATCCGGTGGACGAGCCTCCACATCAGAGAGTCTTTCTACAGGAAGTTATTGGCTGCAGACCATGTTGTGAAGAAGATCAAATAACGCACCACATACAATGTCAGCTTCATGCTCGTTACTGATGAGGCTCATTACAACGGTGACGACGAGGCTCCCCCTCTGAAACTGCCAGTGGCTGCTGGGCTGAGATGGAACTGTCCTATAGTGACCTCTGCTCTGTGGTGTTGAGCAGCAGGGAGAGGAAACAGCTGGAACCATAGCATCACTTCTTAAAGTTGCAGGCTACTCAAAATATATTAAACAGTAAACAATTAGAAGTCAAATTTGGTAAAAATGGACATCAAAAACTAAACTGTAAGTGAAATTATGGATCGTGCATGAAAAAGATTACAAAGTGGTAGAGGTGTAACGATTCATTCGATGCATCGATTGTCAGTCCTATCGATTCAATTAAATCGATCTGCTAAAATAAATAAATAGAATGAATCCTTTTAGATTCACCAATAATTGACATAAATGCGTTTAATCGGATGAATCGTGATTCTTAATTATGATTAATGTTTTAATATGTTTAAGACACTCTCTCCCCTGCCAGCATGTAGTCTATTGAATAATGTTAAAAATAACTGAACATTACGTTTTTGTATTCAGCATAAAATATTATGCAGGACTACTTTTTTATAGAATAAATATGTTAAATAAGTAATTCTGTGGACTGTTTATTTTTTCACCTTTCAGAAGAATACAGAGAGTCTCACTCGCATTATTGCATGTTTATTTCATGGATATAGAATTTTGGTTACAAGTTACTGAATCGAATCGAATCGTTCCAAAAAAAAAAAAAAATTTTGTCCTTGAATCGAATCGCTGTGAAGCCAAAGATTCACACCCCTACAAAGTGGTGTGTTCAGGTGTTAAACCTTGAATTTTTGACCTTCCAAAACTTGCTTTAACAAGCTGTCGAACAGAGAAAACACAGAACCTGTAAAAATAAAATATGAATAAAGTATAGGATACTTCTGAACCAGAAACTCAGAGCACCAAACAAAACCATTCAAGCCACCTTTTCAACTGGGATTCAACACAACAGGAACATTTGGGATTTGTATTTTTCAGGAATGCACAAAAATACCAGAATGTTCCTTTGTTGAATTTGTCAAAACATGCCATGCCATGCAAGCTAAATACTCCCCAAAATCAACATATTGATTCGGGCGGTCAGCAGGCTCTGGTATGTTCCATTAGAACATCATGTCTGAACACGTCTTACTGGCATCAGGGCTTTAGTGGCTCCCAAGGGCCTGCTATGTGGTCTCGCCTATTAAAGTCTTGTCAACATGCAGATGACATTACCGAGTTAAACCATAAAACCCTAAAATGTGGAATGTGTGCTGAATGCAAAAGCCCTACTATATATATATATGGGGGGTCGGGGGTCTCTGGATGCAGTTTTCCAGTTAATTTAATAATCCAGGACGTCAGTGCTGTGGTAAACCATACAACAACCAACAACATAAAATATTGCAACATATGCATGCAGAGGACCTTATGTCCCTGTTTGTGTTTATCTTCACCACAGATTACACTGGCCCCTGCTCCCATTCATACCACTACGCTCTGAAGTCTCAGCAGTCAGACATGTATTTACTTTCAAAGCCAAAGCACTGAAATATAAACCTCTGGACAGAAACATGTGGAATGTGCCAGAAAAATCTAAGCAACCTATGAAAACAAATATTGATCACATAAATTGAAGCTTTACTGTCATTAACAGTCTATACTTCCTGTTTGTCTTCTGCGGCCTTTTTGAATGTTGTGATTATAGTCTATGACTCTTTGATTCTATACTTCTTAACCACGATGAACAGATTCCAATGCAAAAATATATATAAGAAGAACACATATGTATAATTAAAGTCCTAGTTGGCAACATTTTTTTGATCATATTCACTGAAGCCGACACTACGCTCCGATAGAACAACTTAAATTATCTGGTTTTAGAAAAAAAGCGTGCCTCTATGTACACTAGAGCCTGTTGTTTGTTTTGCAAAGATCCGACAGAGCCCGGATCATCCTGTCCAATCAGCACGCAGGGCTGTGTTCGTGCACACACAGAGCCCCTCCCCCCTCGGGTCGTACCACTATCACTGGGGGGAGGCGGAGGGAAGTAGCAACAAGCTTCCAATTCCTCGTTAAAAACCGAAACGAGGAGGTACAAAACAACCAAGGAAAAGAAAACACCGGTGGAAAAGAAGGAAAAAAAGAAAGATGGCGACGGTGCCCGTGATAAAACCAGAGTCAACATCGGACCCACGTTTCAAAGGTGCCGTGATCTAAGGGGTTTCAAAGGGCAGGAAGTCGAGGGGGAGGAGCTCGGTGGTCGTGGGGGAGGAGCTCGGTGGTCGAGGGGAAGGAGCTCGGTTGTCATGGGGGAGGAGCTCGGTGGTCGTGGGGGAGGAGCCTGAGAGTTGGAAACATTCAAAATCTGACAGAGTGCCCTCCATCCGCCGGACTTGCCGACTGGGACTTTAAACAGAGTTTTTTCTTTTCTTTTTTTTTTATCCCTCCCTAGCCTTTTGACCCAGTGCCAACCGCCATCCAGCGCCAAGCCACTGCCAGTAGAGATTTGTCCAGCTAGTGAGCATGAAGGGTTTGTATGGCCTTGTCTAAGCATCCCGAGCTCCCTCTCAGCGCAACAAAGCCCAGCTCGGGCTCAGGGCCATGCAGAACCGTCACGTGTCCCTGGACCAGTCACGATAAGTTCACCAAATGTTTTAACTGCTAACCAAACCTGTCAGACACTTTAGAATCAACTAATGACAGCATTTACAAAACAACAGGGTTTTTAACATTTAAAATAATTAAAAAAAAATCAACAGGCAGGTTTATCTGAAGGCAGAGATCACCCAAGCCAGCTTGTAATGCATTGCAACATGCGGGAGGTAAGATATTGGTTCACACTGGCAATAAAATACCATAACATGCTGTTACGTTACAATAAAAACATACTGGAAAAGCTTGAACGTTTGCCACCGCATCATTTACTTTCTCACGGTGTTTGGGTGGGTTTTTCAAACCGGTGCCAGCTGTCGTATCATGTTGTTGAGAATGTAACACAAAGAGGGTGTAAATAATCCAAACCAGAAGATAAACAAGAAATTCCTGGTTTGAATTAGAAACTCGGGAGTGTAAATAGTTCAAATAGTTATAAAAAAAAAAAAAAAATACAGCTGATTGTACCAACTAAAATCCACATCATGTCAATCTGTTTGCTGGGATTTTAATGCAATATATACGGAGCTATTATTACCCTGGATATTTACATATATTGACCTATAAATAGATTATTGTTGAAGAGGTTTTTATTCAAGTTATCCAGGTGTCGACTCTTACTGTGATGGGAATATGTATGAAGCAAGACATGTCTCCTTGAAGCAAGGAGACCTCTGGAGATGGTAGATGTCTTATGCAAAAATATTTATTGATGCCCGATGGCCATCGTGAGAATCAAGGTTTGAGCTGTACAACAGTTCTGAACTCAACATTACAGTTTCAACCCCAAGTCTGCCTCCTTCCCTCCTGGGAGAGCATGAAAGTTATCTTGAGGAAGCTGCCACGCCGTCTGTATTATGTCGGGGTTAAAGGGAAGAACTTTGTGTTCGGCCCTGAGAGAGTGTCTTGTTTGTGAGCTTGCCTCGCCTGGAGAAGCAGACACTTAATAACTAATTAAATGTGAACCTATTCATAAGATGCCATGTATTAATATTACACTGAGGGAATCGGGTATACACGTACCTGATACAAGTTCATGGAGGCTGTAGCGGTAGCGGAGGTAGTCGTGGCTCTCAAACCTCTGCGGCCACTGACACAGAGCCCGGCACTCCGAGTCGGCTTTATAATACTCCACCAAGGCCTCCTCGAACAGAGCGATGGATGCTTCGTGTTCGCCTTTATCGTACAACCGCACAGCTGCTGTGAAGGAGCACTGAGGAGAGACGGAGGAGCATGAGAGTTAGTATGAACTCGTTAAGCAAAGCTCTTCGTTACATAACAGTGTAATGAGGTATTTGTTTTTTTGACAGTTTTATACGAGCATTTTCTTTTTAAAGTCCTCTGGTACAAATCAAGCTTTCTGCAGAAACAATCATTTGTTTGGAATCAGCAGAAGAAGAGATGGGTGGGTTAACCAAAAACAGACGGGACTGCAGTCACTTTAGGTATTTATTTATAATCCGTAATATTCATGCATTTCTGGTTATCAAAGAAAAGCTTTTGGATTGAAAAGTAACACAGGAACTTTAATTATACACTTGAATGGTAATGTGACAATTTATACCTGAAAATAGATTTTTCTATTCAATTTTCTTACAATTTTTTACTGTTACTCCCTACATTTTAAAGCAAATATGAATATAATGAAATGAGACTGTTGAATGAATGAGAGCACAAAGGATCCAAAACGTATCAGGGCTACACCACACCCAGCACTAAAAGAGTTTCCACTCATTAAATCCAAGTGCCATCATAATAGCTGTACTTTTCCTGTTTGGCTACTTCAACTTCAAGTCTTTATACCAGACAATTTGGCCAGAATTGGAAACATCAATAGGTAGGAGGCATGAAAAGAGATAATTCATATTTCATGGCCCACCTGGTGAGGTCGAGCTTCTCGATCCACAAACTGCTCCTCCTTAACGCCCTGCTGGTCTTTGTACTGCTCCAGGTTCTGACCCATCTCCACGTGTTCTGGGTTGGCCTGGAAGTAAGTGTGAGCGGCCGCCGCTGCCTCGTCAGGCTGCTTCAGCTGGAGGGAGAAGCAGAGAGAGAGAGACGTTATTCAATTAATAATAACATAGTTTCAAAATATGTGACCCGAGATCCAATTCAAACAGAAAGTGAATTTCATAAAAATGAGGAAAAACAGGCCGCACGCTGTCACACAAACACTCGAATGTTTCCTAGAAATCTTGAAAAATATTTACATGAAATACGTCACGTTCCTGCCTTTGATTCATTAGAAAACAGAAGAAGTGACGCACCGTTCTCGTCCACATCCTGTGATTAGAGAAGGCCACAACTATAACAGTTTACTGTTGCTGCAGCTCATGTGATGGATGAGCTGTCTGCACTCAAAGCATATGAACATACGGACGTTGGGAATAAAATAAATCACCGCAGGCCTCCCATCCTCTTCTCTAGGAAATGTATTGAAAATAAACACGTGAGAAACAGAGACTGTTGTGCTCTTTGGCCTAGAAACGTCCCGAACACAGCAACATAATAAGAAAAGAGAAAACACAGGCTGTAGATACTGACACCACCACTTCTCCTGGGTCAGAAGTGATGATAGAAAAGGATGCTCTTTCAATCAGTAAATACATCGTTTTTGTGTTTGTTTTTGAAAATTTGATCTGTAGTAAAAGTTGCTCTTTTGTTCCTTAAAAACACTTTCAAAACATTTCAGAAGATCTGGACCATCACAACATGGCGGGTCGTTATCAGACCAGATCCTAATCACGCTCAAGCCTCAACACGGGTCTCCTCTCGCACAAACAGCCAGAGGAAAACACTTCGAGATACACACCTTTGCTGCAAAGCATGAGACAGAAATAACTTCATAGTCGTGATGTGTTTGACAGGAACTGAACCAAATCGTGAGTCGAGAAGGAAACAGAAAACAGAAGAAAGATGAACGAAGGCGGTGAAGGTTTTTGAACCTCACTTGCAGCAACTTCATCTAATCCACAGCATCCCAGAGAGACATCCGACTGCATTTGTTTTAATCCTTCATGTTCCCAACAGGTGCAAATGTAAAGCAGATCCAAGTGTCTCACAGCCGAGGAGGTCACTCCGTCCACGGCTGCCAAAAGCGTAACTGGCTGAGGGAGCTCCGCGACATACTCGGACCCCCGTTCTGCTACTCTCATCCACGTTTGCCAAGAAAGGAAATGTGTTGTTGTGGAAACCTTTGTGCTCTCCGTTTGGTTTCCGTAAGAGCAGATAAAGCTCGGGAATTCCTGCTCCTATTCAAGATTTGGGTGTAGCTCAGCAGATGGACTCTATTTCTGCTGACCCATGTAGATGCAAAAACAATGTTTCCACAAAGTCTGCACAATACATCATGAGACACAAACTGATCTGATAGAAGAGGCAGGAATTCCTTTTTCCCCAGAAACGACCCCCGTCTTCCCCTAGAGCGACTCCCCTGGGACACAGTTCAGTCTCTTTTATGGGAGAAGAGAACAGCTGGACACGCTCGGTGACATGTACAAGGCCAACGGGTCGAGGTGGATTCCTGGTCGGATCACCTCGTACGCGACTCAGTGACTCAACATATCAGTTGGAGATCAATATTCATCTTCAGACAGAAAAAGTACAGCAGGATTAATATCCTGCAGCAGGTTAAAAACCCATTTACTGACTGAGCTCTTATGAAATCTAAAGATATAAATCACAAGTAGACATGGACACACAATAAAACGTGGGATGCATTCATCACTGATGAAGGATGGTGCAATCTCAAGCACCCGACCCCGGATCTATCACGTGTCCTCTGCTGCTGCATTCCTAGAAAGACCCCCGAGGTCGTTCAGGGCGAACATCCGCCTTAAAGACACTATTGTGGACCTGGCCTTCATGGATATGTTCAGTCTGGACTCCCAGAGACTAAACAGCAAAGATCGGAGCGGCTGTGGTGTACACAGGAGGGAGGAGGCAAGTGGGGTCTGCAGCCACTCACCTGCCTCCACCTCCTCTGGCCCCGGATGCCCCCAGCACCTCCGGGACAACCTGGCTCAGGCCAGAGGAAGAGGAGGAGGAGGAGGAGGAAGGGAATTACTCGACTACAGTACGCCATCCCAACACCAGCACAGCTGTGGTCGGCCACTGCCAGATCTGAGACGAGACATCCCAAAAAACCCGGGAATCTTCGACACCGGAGACTCTCTGTGTTTTTCCTGTGAGTTTTAGTGCGATGACAAAACGGTACATTTCCATGTGACAAGTAAAACATATCCTGTCCAGGAGTTATCTGAACCAGACCTGATCCCGAATAGATTTACAATCCTAATTTTAAATAGCACCTGAGTTCCCACATAAAAGATGGTCGCTACTTTTTCATGGAGACGGATAGTTTCAACATGGAGGATTTCTCGGAGTCGGAATACTGCAACAAAAATAAAAAATAGTCAAAGCTTGGAGATTCTGAATTGAAAACACATGCTCATATATCAACCGGAGCAGAGTGAAAGGTTGAAACACCCCCTCAGGATGACGGAGCAAATATCAAATCATGGGGTTTAAAGTGAGATCGCCATCATTCTGAAGAGTGTGATGGAAAACAACTGCCATCCCAGAAGCAGGAGTGTGTGGGTAACTGAAGTGTACTCGCCTCGCCCGTCTCTGCCCCCGAGGGGGAAGTGGATACTATGAAAATAACTTGAATTGGAACCTGGCCTTTGTTCGCCGTTGTGCTTCTTTTCTCCGTGAAAGAGAAACGGATGAAATCCATATATTCTTCAACTTGCAAGTCAGTGTGTTACAAATACATAGAAGAATAATAGCAAGTAAACAGACATATTTGATGAATTAAGAAATTAAAACTTTACAAGATTTAAAACCAAAGCCACACTAAAACTCTGCTATGAAAAGCAAATGTGTACATCTTGTTCATAAGTAAAACATTTTTTCTCCCCTCTCATGAATTTCAAAGGAGCACCTGTGGAGGTGAATAACTAGCACTCAGTCCGAGTCCTCGGTTTGCCCTCCTCGCTAAACAGCGAGCCGTGTCGGAGCCGCTGGACCGCCCTGCCACTCTGAGAGACGTGCTCTTGATGTGGCCGGCGAGGGGAGCGCCAAGGCAAACGCACCATTTGCATGCTTTTCACCTCTGGGCCCTCTAGCCTCATTCACGGGTATGTAAATAGGCTTGGACCGGCGCCACAGATGCAGAGATGATGTCGGGACAAACACTCGCGTATCCCTGAAGCCACAAACGAGCCGAGGTGGCTCGTCAGAGGCAGAGCTACCACCCGAAGAGATTAGAGAGGAGCTGGCAACGGGTGTGAGCTTCAAGACAACCGCGGTGAACACTTAAGGGTTTCTTCAGATGCCGGGAGGTTGGGAAAGTCTTGTGAAGTAGACAGAGGTTAGCGTCCAGGTTAACAGCGGACATGAGAACAGCTGTAATAAATCAGACGACGTCCGCGTGCCGAGAGGATTTCAAGGTGAAAGGGAGTCCTTCAGACCTCCCGGTTCGAGTCCAAAGGTCAGATCCCCCTCCCCTCACGCCACAACCCTGGGAGATAGGATGAAAGGACGGAGCTTTTTCCCGAAATCTACAAAACGACATTCACACCCACTTCACACTGCCTATGATTGGCCAGATGTGCAGGAGTTCTCAGGAGTTTTGGACGGATCAACTTTTGTTGCGAGGCGATACAAAGTCCACATTGTCCAATCAAATCTGTCAAATTGCTTTCGTCAGTAAACAACACATTATTCACTCAGGAATTTAGCAGGATGGCAGTATTTGATTGGCTCTACGTTAACCTTGAGGCACGACTCAAGTTGGACTTCCTGGATCGCAGTTGATCCTCTCGGCGGTACCTGGAACAATACACGCACACCATTCCAGTCTGAGCTCCACTCAAGTCCTTACATCTTCCAGCTGCAGTTAAATTAAAACCACTTAGCCTGTTGAATCTGCATCGAATCACTACTGGCTACCTACAGTACAGCGAGGGACACACCGCTTTGCACATTCCAGCTGAAAACATCTGCGTGCGTGACGCATTCGATACAACCAATGAGGGGGTTTAAGGCCGGTCGTGGTTGTCTGCTCGGGAAAGGTCAACGTGATACAGCTGTTTAGGAATGTGCTGCCGAGGAAACATACATACACACGACAAAAACATGCCAACAGCTCGACCTAAGCTGGTAAAAAAGAAAACAAAGTCCTTTAATGTGTCCTCAAATCACATTAAAGTGGAACTTTAATCAGTATTGAAAAGCAGACATATAATATATTACCAATCTGAAACTATGGACTTTAGAACCACAAGGAAAGACGTCTCTTCTGGGCCCTGAACATCCCAAACTATGGACTTTAGAACCACAAGGAAAGACGTCTCTTCTGGGCCCTGAACATCCCAACCGTCTGTCGTATCCAGAAAGGGTTTTAATATTTACTCCCATGCAAACACAGTAGTCACTTTTGCTGACCGCACCAAAAGCAACGTTTGCCGTCACTAAACCAATATTTGTGTGACGAGGTGGAGGGCTTGTATTCGTCACAAAGGTATTCATCCCCCAAACGAGCAAGGAAACCACATAATTATCTCTCTCTGGCTCGAGAGCAGACATAACAGAGCCAAAACGTTTCAGCAGGCAAGACACATGAGGTGAACGTTATGATAAAGGGAGGAAAGTCAATGTTTGAGTTTATCAAATGGATCGTGGCCGGAGATACACTGTTGCTTCATGCTTGGCTGCAAACCGAGAGGAGGTGCTGGGTGTCGAGACTGTGTCTGCAGCTCAGACCATCCACAGATAATATATACGTTTCTCATACAGCTGTTTGTTTGAGATGTAAATGAGAAATAAATGTTTTATTTCTCAAAGTATCAAAAATTATTTATTTGGAATGGATGCCAAAACTTGTATTCATTAGATCTGCAACAATTAGTCGATGAAAGGTATATTAATCTACTTTATCAAGTAAAAATGTTTTAGGGACACACTATTCATATCACACTTGCTTATTATAGGCAATAATGCAATAATGTACAAAATAAAGTCCTAAGTCACAGAACATCCCTTCGAAGCAAGAATAAAATTGTAACAAAACGTTCCTTTAATTTAAATCAGCGCTGCATTCACTTTCACACATTTTCCTCCAAGCTATTTAACAAATATATGCAACAAAATAAGATTTCCAATATGTTTCTCCTTCTTCACTTTCAGTGCTTTTTCCCTTGGCCCATACTGTGTATTACTCCTCCAGTCTGGACAGCTCCCAAATGTGAAGCCAAAACATTTTAACTTTATTAGATATGCAAAATTATGTTTTACAGACCAAACAATGAATCAGTTAACATAGAAATTAACAAAATAATTCATAATGAAAATTAATAGTTCGTGGCATCACTAATATTGGTTTAAAAATCACAACACACACAGTGGTCGTTCTATCAACAATGTACTTGTGGTTTTCACTGTTAAGATCTATTTAATTCCTCAGTTTCAAGCTTGAGAAAACTTTTAAGAGGCTGGGACTTTGAAGTGGGCGTCTCGTTGAGAAGAAGAACATTTCACGATACTCGCAAATCGTTAACAAATGGCTCGGCGTTACATTTTCCTAGCGTGGAAAGCTGCATATCGAAGGACTCCCATCAAACGGAGCTTTTTATTGCCAGTGATAACTGCAGCAGCTATGCTGAGTGGAGGCGCTGGCACGAGCGACTCACTGAAGGAAAAACTGTGTCTGATTACCTCCCCGTGAGGCGAGCGCCACTTCCTTCCACCCTGGATCCTTTCAGAAAAAGGAGCACGGCCAGCACACGTTTGATTGACGATTCAAGGAACTTCAGAAATCCCTGGAAAGTCTGGAAAACAACTTAAGTCGGTTTTTGAGTGTTTACACTGGAAGATCGGCGTTTGTAAGACATTACGTGGACCCCCCGAGATATCCAGCTTCAGTCGGGTTGGACAAGATGAAGGAGACACGCACACACACACACACACACACACACACACACACACACACACACACACACACACACACACACACACACACACACACACACACACACACACACACACACACACACACACACACACGGAGGCAAACGGGTGCTCATGATGTATGTGTGAAGCTAATTGGACAGGAAAACGCTACAGCCTCTACAAATTAACCTCTCCATCAAGCTCCCCTTAAGTCTTTCGTTCCATTAACTCGCTAGCTTTCATGGGCAAAAGGCCATTTCAGACGCGTGCTTACTGTATACACACACACACACACACACACACACACACACACACACACACACACACACACACACACACACACACACACACACACACACACACACACACACACACACACACACACCAGGCATAATGTCTTTACTGTACACGGGGGAGGTGTGAATTAGTCGCTTGATGATCGCAGCTAAATGAACCAGACAAGGGGTTTATTTTCTGCTCCGCCGCTGTATCAAGTAACACCGTAACACAAGGACCTGGACTGTGACTCGGTCTCTGCCGTGCCAGCCGTCAGGAAACCGGGGCCGGCCGGTTCGCCGTGTACTTTACACGCAACACGGCTAACCGGTTCAGCACATGCTGTGGAAAGAAAACCGAGGGGGAGCTTTAGTGATGTCATGGGGAAACGTCATCCACCTTGATGTCCTCCCTCCCTCCTCTCTCTCTCATCTGTCCATCCTGTTGACAGCTCAGCACAGTGGCCTCTTTCTGCCTGTCCTCACCCCACCCTGCGTGTTCCTCCTATAAGGCAAGGTCAAAGGAATGCCAGGAAAAGGCCTCACCGTTGTCGCCGCTAAAAAGCCTCTTTCATTCCTCCCTGATGTATGTGATGGACGCGGGAGGCTCGACGGTGCTCGCTCCTTCCTTCGCCGGGCCTCCACCCGTCAACCCGCTTTAAAAATACCCCGACAGGCAGAGGCTGCACATCCAAAAGAAAACAGTGAGCGGAGCAATAATAATGCCACTGTACAGCGGAGCACCGTTGGCGGGCGGTGAGCTCCGAAGCTGCTGGCTTTGATTAGGAAGGAAAAATGAGTGATATTTCTGAATGTGGAACTCATGATCCATAAGTTATCAAAACACGGGTCCATAATGAGCTGATCTGAGATCAGGCAACTGTTGTTTCCACATGTGTAGTGTCTGCTGACATCATTTGGGATGTGGAGGGGGAATGACTGCTCCCATTATCCTCTCCATCTCCAGTGACGAGGGCCCAGTTAGCTTGTGTGGCGTCTCACTGTTAACTCCCACAAAGCTTTTTAACTCCGAGCTGTCCCGAGGCCACCCGACACCACGTCAGCTACTGTATCCGTAGTCAACCATCACGCTCTTTCCCCATGTCTGATCCCGCTTCCTGGGCCGTTTCAGAACAAGGCCAGCTTTGTGTGGAAAAAGCTCAAAAAACACAAGGTGTGTACGTTTTAAGCAGTGCAGACGGGGTGGAAAATCACCTCTAATGTCTTCCTCCCTCCCCCGCCGCCAACATGCCCTCCTCCCGACACCTCGCTCACGTTCCCATCCCAAAATACAGTAACACACACACACACACACACACACTTTTCTCTAAAAACGGCTGCGTACGCCCACTGACCTACGTCTTATTTTAACACTACAATCCTCTGATCTCACGCTCCGCCGGTTTCCATTCACATAAAGGTGCCTTTTTTCGAGACTGGAAAAACACACCCAGAAATCCAAAATGCAGCTAACAGTTGGGTTTTGTCTCTCTAACTTTGCCTTCGGTCGAGGCGGTGTGTGTATCGAAGGTGTATACAACACGTAACTGGAGCCCACACATGGGGCGACCACAGGCCTTTTTTTCTCGGAAAACCTCGATCGTGTTGCAACAGCTTATAGCAGTTTTTAGAAATTCACTCATTTACTGCCTTGCTTAATATCGTTCCCCATTTTTGTCATCGTCCCAACAATTTATGCTGTTAAAAGGCTCATTGAGTAGAATTTCGCCAGTGGGGTGAAAGTCAAACCCAGAGTTACTCTCGTTTTGGAACAAGTTTTGTCCGCCTGGCGTTTTCGCTTTGCTGTATTTGCGTTTTTCATCAATCGTCCACCATTTTCGTAGCTTCCGTTTGAAAACACGCTTACGATCGGGATCGTTTTTATAGAGGTCGATGCCCAGAAATGTCTCAAACGCAGCAAAATGAAATAAAAAAAGAAAATACGGGTGGAGGGCCGGGTGTGTGCAGATACTTATATACTGCATATACTCAATGTGCCTCTAAATCCAAATTCACCATCACCACACCACACGCAAAATGTCAAATTACTCCTTTAATATGTTCGTCTGAGAACTCGCCACTATCTCAGAGGAACTAATCAAACCACTTCAGAAACGTTTTACTCCGTCTCCCCGTTAAGCTCCAGAGATGAAGGGACGACTTCCCACTTGAGAAGAAGGTTACGAGGAACGGAACATTTAAAGGGAACATTTATGGGCATGCCGTGTGGAGACAAGGGGTCAGAGGTCGCCCTCTCACATGAGCGTGGGCACATTCAACTTTTTCCACTTTGCCTGTAAAGACATTTGGCCGGAAAAATAATAAAAGGTGGGCATGATGTGGCGTTTAAGTGTTAAATCTGAAGCAGACAAATGTTTAGTTCAACCATGACGGCATGTTCAAGGAAGAACAAAGGAGGACACTATGAGGAGCTGTGTATTGGTGTGTGTGTGTGTGTGTGTGTGTGTGTGTGTGTGTGTGTGTGTGTGTGTGTGCCCCAGCAAACAATGCCAGCATTCATCCAGCCACTCGGTTCTCACCCTGCCCGGCCCCCCCTGCATACCCCAGAGAAATATACAATATATTTGTTCTTGCTGAAATCAATCTGGTGTTGTAGCAATAGCAGCTTTTGAAAGACAAAGGGCATTACACAACGCCCACGTCTGAAATGCCTGGGACAACCAATGATGGACGCAAAGATCCCTAAAGGCCTGTGTCCACCTAGCAGGGTTTTTTTTCGGAGGGCCAGCGTCTTTCATTACTCAAGTCTCCGAACTTTACAGAAAACTGCTGGTGACGTCACTGTAGAAAATAGAGGAGAAGCTCATTTTGGCTTTGTGGGTCAAACCGACACTATAATAACAAAAACCGAATATCTTAAATGTGGGAGCAGATGAACCAGGCGGACACTGAGTGTTGTGGTGCTTTTATCGTCGTCTTTGCTGGAACGGAACTGCTGTCAAATAGAGCGGTGACAAGCTCTTCCATAGTGACATAAAACTATGTCAAATACATGTCAAAGTAGCACAAATAAATAATAAAGACAGAGTAGCGATGCTAGTCTATCATACTGTGATTTGAGTGATGATATATGTCAAGATTGTTTAAAAAAGAGCTCTGATCGCTTTCTTGAGGAAACGCTGGGATGAAGAAAGGCTGTATGTGGACTCAGGCCCCTTATATGTCAAACTATAACAGGGCGTTTCTAAATATAGAACTATTGGAAGCCATCAAACATGTGTCCTTTTGTTGAAACACACATCTTAATAACTTGTTCTTCCCATGCCACTAAAAAATGTTAAATCAGCGCAATTGGCGATGAGTGAGTCGACCGGCGTGACAGAAACCTCATCTTAAAGACTTAAACCGCTGAGTGTCAGAAGATTCCCCCCAGATTAGAGCATGAGAAGGTTCAAGTGCCTTGAAGGAGTATTTCCTGGTTCATTGAGGTAATGGATACACCTTTTTCTGGGGGCTAAATCCAACAATGACAGAGCAGTCCTGTCCAATGTTTCATCACAAAAGCAGCCCATCAATCAAGGAGTCAAACCCCCCCGAGGGCTGGAAAACGAAAACCTCCCGGGAATACTTCAGACAATCGTATGGAAAAAGGTCATGAAATGGCCAAGAAAGTAAGCGAAAACAGTGAAGCCTGCACGGTTAAGGATTACCTACAAGGAGAGAAGAATGTACCTCCTTCTGTCCCTCTAAAGCTGCTGGTGGAATGCAGGGCTGAGACTAATACCCAGATCCACAGCAGAGCATGAGGGCTAAAATGAGGCCCAGAGAGACCAGTAGTCCAGCATCAACGGCAGCCAGCTCTAGTGATTCTAATGAGAAAATGGGCCTGTAACGGCTCCCTGGCCCACAAAATCAAAACCTCTTCTTCTGAGGCGCCCAACAGAGGGTTTAGAGTAAGTGTCTTTCAGTTTCACTGCCTCCCCTGGAGTTACAAAGTTTAGTTGGTTCTCCTGCAGAGACCACCGCTAGAGAGGATGCAGCCGGATCCATTATATGCTCCCGGCGAGGGTTGAAGAGTCAGATGTTATGGGGGAGAAGGGCTTAGTGCGAGGCTACAAAAAGGGAGGTGAAAAGACTTGCGTTGGTCGTGTAAACATTCAGCAGGAGGTAACGGATTCTAGCTCTGAAGGTATGAGCAGCGTGACTTTTTTGGCGAGAAACAAACTTGTTTCCGTTCACTTCCTGCAGCAAAATAAATGACACCTGTTGCATTGTTTCACTGATGAGGAGGGATGTATCTATCGCCAGCTGAGAGGATTATGTTGTTTTTTCATTACAGAGTGAATCCAAAAGCTCCTCGTAAATTTGGGGATAATAGCGGGAGGCTTGCTGTGTTGTGCTGTCTATCGGAAGAAACAGCTAAAACAACAACACCATTAAGACCGAGTGCCGAGTGAGGGGAACAATACAGTCTATTGTGATGGATAGAAATAAATCACAACAGTTCATTTAGGAGGATCGTGTGAAAATGGAAGAACGAAAGCTTTGATATAAAACGAGAACAAGGTTGGGTGTAAATTGCAGGCTGACCGACTGGAACCCCTATTGTGGATCGGAGAAATTCTCAACATAGTTTGAAGCCCGACCAACACCCGAGAGATGATTTAAGGTCCAACTGAAAAGACATTATCAGGAACATGTGCACAAACACACACCCGGACACACACTTTTACACTCACCCACTGGGGGATCTTGGCTCAGGCCCGGTTCGTGTGACAGTAACAGCTTTAATTTACTGCTGCGCATTTCAACAGTCAAACTCCTCTTTGCACAGAGTGAGATGAAATCATTCATCAGTGGAAGTGTTGGGAGAATAAAAAGGACATTTTCTCAGCCCGTCACCACTTCTCTCTGGGGGGCCGGGGGCCATGACGCCCTGTCAGGGGGGTCAACACACCGCCGCATTTCATCTGGCTTCACACACACGAGCTGGAGTGTGTGGACACGTGTGTGCAGAAAACCCCAAAGTTGTAAATATGTTTGCACGTGTGAGAGGCCGGTGTGTGTGTGTGTTTATGTGTGTGTGTGTGTGTGAGTGTGTGTGAGTGGCCATAACTCTTCTATACGAGCACACACATGAGAACACAAAGTTACCGCAGAGAGCCTAGTGACTCTGTAAATGCACATTATTTAGCTTTTCATTAAAAAATCACTTCAGTAAAAAGTCATCTCTGTTCATCTTGAGAAGCCCTCATCCGATCTACTTCCCACTCAGGACGTCTTCCTTGCGATCCCATGGGCTATTATTGGCAAATTTGGTCACACCACAGATTCAACATGTATGAACTTTAAATAAATCAGCGCCCAGCGCTCTGTGTAGCAGCGGGGGCGGAGCTTCAGGGCTCTGCAGCATTGAGCACGTCATCCACAGCAGGACTTGACAAGCCACGACTCCTTGACTGCAGTTCACTTTTGCTGCTGGATGCTGGATATACTAACATCACAACCAAACTCTACTTCCCTCGCAGCGCGTCCGGGACCGGGAGCAAAGCAGAGCGCCATCAATTAATCATTGATCATCTTTCTGATGACGCCTGCATGATAATGCACCCCGAGGTTTACAGCATTTTTCAAATGACTTATTTGTTGACATATCATACTTCCAGATAACGTCACCTTCTTTTAAAGCTTCACCGGTGGAGGAAATGAAGAACAACCACCGGGTGATGAAGGGTAAATCTCTTCAAAGGGCATGAAAAGTGATTTGTACTCCGTTCATAAACACTAAACGTTCTTGTTGCCACTGTCACATTGCACAAAATAGTTTTCTTGACACACAGCATGCCGTCTGGAATTCAGTCAAAAATAACCAACCACACACTCTCACACACTCTCACACACTCTCACACACTCTCTCACACTCTCTCACACACTCTCACACACACAACAGATGTCGTATCCAAAAGATCAGATCATGCTGCGATACCCTTCAGGACGAAATGCTTTCACAGACTCGGAGATAAAATAGTGTTGTGTGAAAGAAATGAGTCAGCATGTCTGTGCCTGTCCACCTCTTCCTGTCTACTGTTCAACCCCCCCGTCTCCTCCTTTGATGCGACTTGGTTGTGGGCAGCTGGACACGGCTGAGGTCAGGGGTCGCGTGGGTGCCAGGCTGATGACTTAGTGGTGAGACGTCCCAGGAACCAGCATGCCTTACATTCCCAAGCAGTGACGGCGGAGCCGGGGGGATCAAACGAGACGACGGCGCTGGAGGCAACGACGGAGGATCGTGTTGATTCAGTGACCATCGCTCCGATCGAAGTCTTTTCATTTGAAAGGTTTGAACAGGCTTTTAAGATGAGCTTGCTGTTTTAAAAGAACCGATTAGGGGTTTGATTTATAAGTAACAGGCAGCATTGCATCCTCATTCAGACAAATTAAAGGTATATCTGACTTTCAGGCTGAAAATGCTTATAGCTTCGCATTCATAAGAGTCGTGAGCAGCCGGGATCAACTGTGGAAAACGCAGCTTCCCTTTATTTCTTTCCATTCCTTCCTTTAGTCTTTAAACATCGGTGTGTTTTACTATACCATCTGGAAATCGAGATGCAAAGGAGATGTTATCAAAAGCTCCAGCGGGCCCAACGAGTGGTTATAGGGTGGGTATACTGAATGAAAGCGACTCTGTGCTGTGGGGCTGATAATAGGACCGGGGTAGGAGCGCTTGACTGCACTGTGTAATCTAGGCTGTGGTTTTGTACAACATGAATGAAAGAGTCAGGAGTTGGATCCAGCTCGTTTCCGTGGCCAAGCACATGTAAAAGTCACCGTTCCACCAACATCTAAATGTTACAGAGAAATAAAGAAAACACACAGCTGTGCTAATCTCTAAGAATCATAAATTCAGATCCTGGCAATAATATGCTCCACGTGTTTTCCCCCCCCGAGACCTCCAACACTCGTTCCAGCGAGGATTTCCATCTCTCATTATGAAAAGCTGCTTCCACTTTACCTCTGCCCTCCATTGTTCTTTGTTACGAGGGGGCAACCCCCGCACGCCTCTTCTGTTAGAGGCACTGGGACCGCTGGCGACGCGGGTCCAGGCTAATGGAAACCAATTGATCCCAGTTGAGTCCAAGTACGTCCATTTGGTTTTCATTCCATGCCAAATTAGAGAAAAAGAGTAACAGTATTTCTACATGATTGGAGAAACTGAGCTCTTCAAAGCCACAGAAACTAAGTCCAGGCCCATTGTATGATAGGTAGGGGGGTAAAACGGGGGACAGAGGAGAGAGCTGGCCCAGATGTTGGCAGTCTGTTTACAATCTTACACTATTTGCTTGTCTGTTGATAACATCGCTTATACTCTATTTCCTGTCGTAGAAAAGTCCTGTGTGGCCACACACGCTGAGAGAGCCAGCGTGTTTGTGTGCACGTCAGATTATAAGTGTTCATGTGAAAGTATGCGATAAACACAACATTATCGACTTAAGAAATTGCGTTTTTCTAAATCAGAGACTCAGAGAGGATCTTGTTGAAGCAAATTTAAACTAGAGAGAACAAATAGAGCCAATGAGTGTTTCTACTTTACAGCAGCCCCAGACAACCAGCACCTGAAGCCACTATCAGAGGAACGCACTGTGAGATATGAAAACAATCACCTCCATCTCCCTGAGAAAGATCTCATATCCTGTGGCGATAGAGCCGTGAGTGTCCCTCGAGAAGACGTTTACCTCAACGAGGCGTATGATTGACTGACAAGCTTCAGATACCATCAAACTGTCGATGCTAAATGCCCTTATTTGGACGTTTTCCCCCCACAGGAGTCGGGATCTATACATATCTGGAATGTGCTTTCTGATCTGCATGAAAGCTACACTGACATGATGGTATGATTCAAAAGAGAACGGTTTATAATACTGGATCCATCATAGATAAATAAAAAAACATTTAAATCAGTTGCTTCAATCATTAGGGAAATACTTCTAGGCTTCTAGGCTAATAAATCAACAGCAATATTGTGTGTCTTGGCATTCTAGCATTTGCTAATTTGCAAAGTACAACTGAGGATGTCATTATTTAGAGACACAAATCATCCAGAGGCGGATTTCTGGAGCAAACCAACCCTTTGAACAGCTGTAGAGACACGAGATCACCAAACTCACCAGGCTTGTTTGTTCAAAATAGCTATCCATCACTAGTTGTGGAGATGTATTTCAGTCTGGTGGACCAGCTGACCACCCACGGCCTTTTTAAAAACGGTTACTTTTCTTGTTTTTCAGTTCGTGCCGTTAGCAGATGGATTTTTAAACCGCAGGGTAAATATACATGACTTCAAAACAAACACAAATTCAAAAAGGCCTCGAGTACTGAAGGCCTGTAGTTAGAAAGCAGCTCCACTGACTGACGGACAGACGGGACTACCTATAGTGACTAAGCAATGCAACATCTGCAGCACCAGACTCCATGTAGAATAAGCGTTCCTGTATGTTTCCTTTCTCATGACAGTGAGTGACTGACAGCAGCTAATGCGTCCGTACCGGCCATCCTGGAACGCTTACAGACGGAGATATCCATCTGCATCCCTCAGTCTGCATGGCGGAGCAGCACACCTGGCAATGGTTTGTGCAGCGGTCATGCTGGGTCACAGGCAATAAAATCAACACACTTTCTACTGTACCTTCGAACCCCCCCCCACCCCTTTCCTCCACACAGCACCTTCGGGGAAAACACCGAGATTACCTGTGGAGGTGAAACGAGAGTCACTGTGGGATCGGCTCGGATCGGGGGGGGGAGGTGGACGAGATGTGTGTGGGCAGTGCGTTGCTTGTCGATGCCTCCCACGTCCGTCCACTTCCCCTGCATGTGTGCGCGTGCAGTAGTGCACGTGTAAAGATCTCAGAGGGTGCTCATGCATGAGTGTGTGTATCCGTGTGCACTCCAGTCTCCCCGCCTGGGCTGAGAGCTTACAGACTCCGCGGTCTAATTGAGCAGGGAGAATAAATAATGATGAGCGCTGACCCTCAGACACAGGGGGCGCAGATGCTTTCTCAATTTTCTTTTGCATTTTTTTAAACCACTGAAAGGTCACTACCTCCCCAGCAATGCACAAGAGCAGGCAAACAGTCTCAGGTTTTTCCTCTACGAAACACGATAACTACAAAAATCTCAAACAGTCAGACCCTGGCAGCTGTGACACTCTTCACTTCACTTTAAAAACATATTTTCAGGGCAACACTGCCAGCTGCCACTTAAAATAGCTGCAGAGAGAGGCAGCGGGAGCTCAGCGACTGTTAAAGTATTTTGAGACGTTCGTCGGATGGATGTCACCTGTAACTACAGAGGTGAAAGGCTCGAAGGTCTCAGATTCAGGTCTAGACTCAGTGCCCTGTCAGACTACTGTGAGGAAGTGGTTTGGCAAAGGAAGACACGCAGGAGGTCTGGAATCAGACATCTGTTCATTATAAGAAGTCTGTTCTCTTTCTGCAGAGACAGCCTGGTTTTAACTGGCAGGCAACAGAACCGCCCTTTCACATCTGACTTTGTTTCACAAACACTTCCTGGAGAGTGAATTATGAAATTGTCTATATAACATCTAAACAAGACAGCTGATCTGATTAAGCGAATAAAAGAAAACAGATAAATATCTCAAATGTTCTCAGAACATCTGCAAGTAACATATCGTGTTCCACACAATTAATTACTTCCAAGAACAGGCAATTACACCATTATGGAGGAAGTGATAAAACACTAATTTGGTTTTGTAGGCCTGACTCTAAGGGTGGGTAAAAATATCGATACTGCAATATATATCGCGATACTTTGCCGCCCAATACAATATCGATTTTTCAACTCCAAAGATCGATTTGTTTAGAATGTTGTTGTGAATGCAGTACTTTATCCATTTTCGTTTTATTTTCAATATTTATTCCAGTGAATTTCATGGGAATTAATAAAATGGAGAGGCCGTTTTGAATGAAATAGTTTTGACTCAATTTGTCCTCTGATCAATATCATCTGATGTACATATACAGGTACTTGTGTTTTCGTCGTTATTTATAGCACAATATCGTGATATGTATCGTATCGTGACCAAAGTATCGTGATACATACCGTATCGTGAGGTTCTTGCCGATACTCACCCCTACATGACTCTAATTTAATGACTTCACTTTTGCGCTTTCAGGTTATCTGGCTAGTAAGTGACGTTCCATTTGTTTATAATTGCTGAAATATAGATATCAGATTAAAATTACTATTAAAAAAACAGACGATAAAGCAGATAAATGTCTTAAAGTGTCTTCACAATTTCAACAAACTCTCAGCCTTATAAATAAATGTGTCTATTGAAGCCTGACAGAGATTCATTAATAAAGTCCAGTCTCGCATTCTTCACATAGGCTACGCATGCCGATCCCGACATCCTGATCCAGATCCAGATCCGAAAGGCTGTTGCCCCTGTAATGCTTCCTTTACTACAGACAAGAAAATGAGATCACTGAGCTGCGCTTAAGTGAAGGAGGAAATGAAGAGAGGAAAATGTCTGATACTAAACTTGGACAAGAGTCAGACAGATGAGTCAGGATACCAAGGAATCAAGTTAACTCATAAAGCTGGAGTTTTTTGGACAAGACCGAGGCAAACAAGGTGCAGACAGATTTCACATCTCACATCTCACTCTGTTTAACTCCAACCTGCCTTTATTGAATGCAAGAAACTCCAAAATCCCAATGATGTCAGGGAAATAGCATCATGATATAAACTTCATCTTTCATCGAGACTGCATACTCGCGCTGCTACAGCATGAAAGCACATTTTGGGTGTGACTCTGCAGAAACAGCATTAATAATGAGAGTCTTTCTTGGAAGGACGAGAAAATGGCAAACTGACATGTAAACCAAAGTGCGGGCCAGGGAAGCCAGAGTTCACCCCACCCAGCTGTTCCACAGGAGGCCCTCGGGCACAGCTGGCCTGTATTTCTATCAGCGTTCCTTCCTTCTAGTTTGCAGGACGGTGAGGTAGAAGGGCCTGATGTTAATTAGTTTGGAGAAAACCCCCGTGTGACAGGGAGCAAGCCCGAGCAAACTGTCGTCTCATTAATAAGGACACGGGCTGGAGGCTGAGGGCAAAGGTTCGGCCCTTTCACCGGGGGAGGTGTACTTCACTCAACGAGGTACAAGACAAGAAATCCCTGGAGGCGGGTCTGTTACAGCATGTGATCACTCTGGCAGCGCGGCCATAAATCTGTCTGATCTCGAGCAGCCAGTCAATAAGATCTGACTTCACCTGGTTTCGATCTGTCTTTTTCGGAATCACAAGAATACACCTGGTGCAAACACACGAGTACAGACACTAGGGAAGCATTATCTCAAAGAACAGCGGACACTGGAAACATTTAATTAAAAAAGAATTAGTCATTAAGTTGGGAAAATGTTAGCCTGGTAGATGAAAAGGACCAATAGCATTAGGAGTCATCATCAGGGGACCAAGAGCATTTTCTTTATCTCAATCCTTCCACCAGTTGTGAAGATGTTTCAGTCTGGATTAAAGAACAACAAGACCTCCCAACAAGAGCGTGTTATTTCAGCGAGCGCCCAGAAACAACATATTTGCATGGAGGTGACGAAGCCCCCTAGTGGCCGAACAAATAATGACAGAAGCAAAAGAGGAAGTCAGGTGACGTTTTGTGGACTACTGTTTTCTACCAACGGCTAACACAGCTTTTATTTTGAGCATGACCACGATCATCCACATATTATTATTGTCACCATGACGATGAAGCCGTCTTCTATATTCTTTGACCACCGCAAAGTTGAGCTGGTGATTCAAGTAATATGTGCTTGTTGTCCTTTATATGTTCATAAAAACGATTTGGTGGGAATAAATTCCCTTTGATGTCTGGAAGCCTCGGCTTAGCCTGCTGGCCCATCGACCCGGCCCCGGATAAGTGGAGGGAACTGGGTGGATGGATGGAAATTAACCCTCTCATACCTTCTTGAACCACACACAACGGGTTTCACATGCTCACTTTTTCCCCCCGTTCTCCAAAAGAAATCTTAGAGTCGAGCTGTTATATTAATTTCCCCCCTCAGTATTTCCTCTTGTCCAGACCTGAGTCATCCCACACACAGCTGCTAAAGTTATTCCAGAGAGTGATTGATTTGTATTTCATTTCCTTCCATGAATGAATGAAGAACTTAATGGGTTTTATTCCCTAACCTGATAAAATACATCAAGTACAATGCTATTTAATGTGGAATTTTTAGATTTTTAAAAACAAGTGCCTGCATCAATCAAGTGCAGTAATATAGAGGGAAGAAATCAGGTTTTTCCACTGAGTCACAGCTCAGATAACAGGATGTCCCCGGGGGAGGAGAGGAAATCCCCAGCAATCTGGAGGGGGAAAACTCCTCCAGACCTCTGAAAACAACAGTTTTCTGAGAGACTTCAACCACCGCCATGACCAGTACGACTTCAACAAGACGGCCCTTCTTCTGGTCGGGGGTCCCGTAACAGTTACATTTAAATATAGGGAGATCGTCATCGGTGTAGGCAGCTCCAAATATGTGGGGCTGAGCTAATTTCCTCCCCGTTTCACAGCTGGAGCCCCCTGAGAAAGAAAATCTCCCTCCGTCTCGTCTTCCTGCCTCCGTTCACCAGGGTCGGAGATGT
Source organism: Eutrigla gurnardus (assembly GCF_963514095.1). Lineage (NCBI taxonomy): Eukaryota > Metazoa > Chordata > Actinopteri > Perciformes > Triglidae > Eutrigla > Eutrigla gurnardus. The sequence goes on along the minus strand of NC_139920.1, from coordinate 25,845,699 downwards.
GACACGGCATCCAGCCACGACTGCTGTTTCCATTAACTTCATTAGCTGCTGACCACAAACCACAGGCACAGTGTTCCAATGACAGCTCTATTGTTTTGGGTTTTATTGTGGGGCCGGGGAGGCAGGAATTTGCTGTGATGTGAATTATGCGTGGCGCTGTGAGGTGGGGGTAATCGCTGGAAACAGGCAGGAAAATGAAATAATCACAGTTATAAAAAAAAAACCCCCGCGTGTCACTTTCTTCGCCATCACGTCATCGGAAAAAGAGACTCACTTGATGTTTCTGATAGCCTGGGGGGGATACAGAGGCTCCTGAATATGTTAGAGGTTGGAAACATCGTAATAACATGCTTTAAAAAAACACAGGGGTGATTCACAAAACAATCCCTAAATTATAAAGCAAGATGGTATGATGTGCCTAATCGTTCCCTGAAGGTATGTACCCACAAAGTGCTGGAATAATCCGCCTGTAAGGCGATAAATGATACCTACTGTAGTCTCTCTGAGGCCCGCAGGTGAACCGAGGAGGAGGAGGAGGGATTGTTTTGAGTGTAAATCTCTACACTAAGCCGTGACAGCTGTGAGTGGTGGGACTGAAGAACACAAAGACATTTCCAGAGACTTTCAAACCTTTTTCTTTAAAACTCAAGCAGGTGGAATTAATGTGACAAGGTGGTGTTTTTCTTCTTATGTAACAGGAAGAGGCACAGCACTAGAAAAGGCGATTGTCTTCTACAGCACTAACTCATATGATATAAGAATGTGAACAGACGTTGGCCTCGGGGCAGAGATGTGACGTTAGAGCGAAGGTGAGTGTGATTTAGAGACGAGGCATGGTTGGAAACACACTGGGGGAGGAGGGTTCGTCTTCTTCTTGCTTCACTCCAACTGAGCCAATCTAACTGAGACAACGAGATATCTACCAATATGCACTAAAGTCCTTTCCATTCCGTGGCTATGAGCTCATCTTCAGGCACCGAAGTATCCACGGTAACGGTTCACACCACGCCAATGCCAAGAAAAGTCAGGATTGTGGTATGGCTTCATGGTAATTCTACAAAAATGAACAGCATGACTACACAACCATCATCCCTCTAGAAGAATGAATTGGCCGATGTCAGCATTTACGCCACATTTCAATGTGAGTCATTTAGAAAGAGTGTTTTCATAGATTAGCTTGCCACAGTCACCAGTGTTATATGGTTTTCAGGCACCCCCACCGTTATTTCACCTTTTACAAAAAATATAATTTGGTTATTTATTTTCTTGTAGGCCTATCAGTGCCCACAATCCTCCAATAAGAAAACTAATTTGTAAAATAGTGAGCTCGTTACGAGTACTTAGTGGGACGACGGATGCTTTTATAAAGTGCTCTGTACAGCAGCAGCAGAGTAGCAGGAATCAGTTATCAAGTGTTGACTGACAAGACTTCACGGAGGATTAGGTTTCAAAGTGAAAAGCAAGAGTGGCTGAGAACCTGAGAGCATTAATGAGGCAGTCTGGAAACTTTAGGTCTGAAGCCCAAAGTACTGACGAATAACGTTTCCTGTAAAATGTCTGAAGACACCAGGTTTGTCACACGTTTATTGACCAGTGGGAACATTTCCTCATGTGGCCGATCAACTTACCTATCACATAGTATATGAAATATTACTTTCAGCCTAAAATATCTAGTCAGGTCTTGAAGAGGACTCCAGAGTTTGTGTGATTCTGTTGGGTGTGAAGGTAGAACACCTGCGTGATTAAGACTTCATGCTGGAAAGACTATGATTTCAACAATACGCTTCATTCCTTCCACATTCAAATACTCCCATTTTACCACCAGCGATTCACATGAGCTCATTCTGGCGTGCGATGCGATGTCTGAGGTCAAGTCAGCGCCTGTGCATCCCATTACCGAGCCTCTCCGCTTTGCCTCTCACACCGCACGTGCGGACTGAGGCCGAGGCTGACGGTGCACTAAAAACCTTACCGCCTGGGCCATAAACCACAGCCGCCCCTATACGGTCGACAACGAGCAGCTCATGGAAAACATGAAACACGGACGCCCTGCATGTATGACCATGTCTGCACGTGGCTGAAAACCACACGGGACCCGGCAAGTGAGAGGACGGGGGAAAAAAAGGGTGTTATTGTTGGCCACTGTGAGTACAGGCCCACACAAGACTTAAAGAATGAGGAGGCAGTGAGGATGAGGAGGCCTTGTAAAGAGAGCATCGGCACCGGAAAGGTCCAATCAAATAAAAGTCGAGATATTTGAAAAGATGGGACCGTGACAGCGGGTCCGACTAGCGCCAGCTGAGGCCTGATGGATATTATAAGCCGTCAAGAATAAGTGACATACTGCCAGTAGTAAAAACCGATGCAAATTCACTTCAGAGAAACTCCACTATGGAATTCTAATAACCCCGCAACAAGACTTTCCCACTCCCACAGTGTATGACAAAGAATAGTCGTTTACTGTCCAACATCCACATGATGTCATGAAGCAACGCCACAATGACTCTACTGTAGGGAAAGTCATACGAGTCCCAATCTGAGTCCATACATCTATTATGGGGTCTCTTGGGGAATTAACCGCTCATTTCCTCACAATGACACAGTCTCCGAGATTCAGCGTTCTGCCCAAGACCATGTCAGGATTCCTCTTTGATGAAGAGATGCTGGGAACCACTAAAACCACGGAGCTGCAAGTCTCTCATTGGTTCTGTTTGTATCCCCGCCGCTGCCTAGAAACCAGCCCACAAGGTGAGCTCCTGCACCGGCTTCAATCCATTAGTTAGCCTTTTTTTTCCTGTGAGGAAGTCGTTCATAAAAGAATGGCGGATGCGTTTCACGACGTCTTAATAAGACGTGGTTCAGTTTGTGTGAACTGCAGTTAAAATGAGGAATTTGCTTAATTACAACACGCAGTTTATGATTTTTTTTTTCTCCCTAGCTGCGCCAGGGCAAAACCTCACATCCTCGCAAACATACGCCGTAAACACGAGATATTCTTAGAACGTAAGACCTATAATTAACTAAAGCCACTTTGCGAACCATGCGCAGCCTCATATAGACCATTAAGAGTTTGGGGTTCGCCCGGAAAGCAACATGAAAGGAAAATAGCGGAGTCATGTGGATTTTCTAATGCGTCAGGACCTTCGGCTCTATAACCACTCCAAGGTAAGATGTACAGTTGGCGCTGAGGAGGCCGACTAAAGTTTCTCAGCTCGTCTGTATTGAAGAGAGGAAGCCAGCGCTATGTGCTGCACAGCACCGTTACACAATAGCGAAATCGTTTAAGTGGGAGACGTAACGGCAGATGTTGCCTGCCGCATTGCGTTTTGGAGTCGGTGCCAATAAACATAATCAACTGTTCCATCATCAGTGTGGAATGCAGTAGCATACATGCTTTATTATTATTACAAGACAGTTATGGGACTCTGTCAAATAGAGTTTGTAATGCAGTCCTTTCGTAAACTTGGCCAGAGTTAATATAAATAACTCGGTATCAATGGTTTACTCGGAGAAGCATCCATGCAATAAACACGGTGTTGTCTGCAAAGAATAGCATCACATCACCATGAACTGATATGAGTGTCGAATCAGTTTGTATCTTACGATAATGTTCATAATAAACATGAGATAAGTTGGTGGCCAAGTCAATATCAGCACAGATTCAAGTCCGAAACTCAAGGGTGAAAGTCGTGTGTGATCAAGTCAGTTGTTACGTGAGTGGAATCTGCAGAAGCTAGTCCATGTTGAGCATCGTTGATGGATGGGACAGCAACATGTGGCCCCGTTGCCCTCGCAGCACGTGCTGCACAGCATCGGCCCGATGGCAGCACTCAGTCTTGGACGGCCGTCCAGAGGACTCACATTCTGTGAATACCTTCATGAATTTTCCTGCAAATTAAGAAGCCCATCGAGCCCATTTTACTGGCCATGTCTATAAATCCATAGCAGACACAAATAAAAGAGGGAAATCCTGGTTCCATTAAAATTCCTATAAGCCAGAGTTGCCGCCAAAAGAAAAGACACAGCTGCCCTTGTTTAAATTGCATTTATATTCAAATATATTTTCTCTTTTTCCGCCTTCTCCTGACAGTAACCAAATATTTGTTGTGTTCCCCTACCTTGACTGTCCTCAGCCTCGGTCATTATAGGAGTGGAAGCTTTTGACACACAGGACGCATCATACAATTACCGGATGAATAATTTGATAAAATTGTGTTAAATATTAATATAAGAGTATCATTCAGGCTAATAAGAACCAGAAACATAACAAATGTAAGTAAGGACCGAGTCAAAAGGAATTACCTTCCTTTCTGTTTTTGCAGAACCGTGAAGTATTTTTCCCATTCCTTTCTTTCTGAAGGCCTCTTTCATGAACAGTGACGTCCACCACAACTAAAACAACACAACTTGAGCAAACAGGAACCAGGGGATGGGACAAAACAGCTTTGAGGACCAAAAACGATAAATTATTGTCAACATGCCACACCATTATACAAAGCAGACATATTCACGATGACACTGGATACCCTCTGCATGAATACAAAGCAGCCTCTTAACTTCCTACAAGTCTCTTTTCTCAGGAACCAAACGGGTCTCTGGCCCGTTACAGGATTTTTCCCTGTATTCCTCCGCCTCAACAAGTTGAACGATCGCTTCTGGACATTCGAGGAGGTCGATGCCTTTCCCTCTGTATCGAGTTGATGCGGTCACGGGGGTTATAACTGAAGTGGCAACGCGGAGGTTGTTTTCTCTCAAAATCTGGAGCCAAAGAAGTTCACATTCTTTGCGGGGGCTCACCCACTGGGTGACATCACAGTCCGCCGAACACAAACTGTACTTCCAAATCTTCACTTAAATGACTCATTATTATTAAATTGGCGAAAAAGGGGCTGAACATAAACACTAGCCTCAAGCAGAAGCCAACAGTAAAACACGGCTGTAAAATAAATTGCAACTTGGGCACGTAGCGTTAGCTGACGGCAGTCTCCGGGGGATTCCAACAGGCCTTGCGTAGTTTAGGATGGGCCTTTATGAGTAAATCATTTTACATCATGCAGAATGCCTCAAGGTGTGTTTGTTACTTTAAGAAATGTTTACAGAGGGAGAAACCACATAGTAGACATAAAACTATGAATTTTCCTGTCAATAACAGTTGTTTTAAAGTTAACTTGAAGTTTTCTTTTCTATGAATTGACAGGATGATGATGATAGCAATGTTACAAATTTACAGACTATAATCTATATTTTCAGTACTAGCAATGGATCACATGACTACTTGGACGTGAAACGCGTCGCTTGCCCACTGAGACTTCATGAGTGATAACAACTTTAGCTTTTATCGTGGCTTTCGGCTCATCGCTTTGCTTACTCATCTCGTAGCATCGGTTCCAGAAAATCTACTTCCTGCTTAGCCTCAAACAGGAGACAGATTGGTGATTATCTGGTGGACATAGCATCACAACTTTTATAGCACCAAATCATAAAACCGAGCAAAGAATTTAACAATTGAACAATTTGCATCAACGGGACAGGCCCGTGTCCCATCCACTAACATGGACTTTATGACCTTCACTGCAGCCACCACTCAAGATGTGATCAAGATGTTGAGTCATCCATCTTTATGTACAGTGTATTTGTTTAAGCGTGCAAGCTAATAATCAGAATTTTTGTTAAGATAATACGTTGTCACGGTCCTGCTTGGAGCAGATGGGCACTAACCCCGTTAGACAAAGGATTAATTTGTTTTGAAATCTTTTATTCTCCTTCTTCGATCCAAAGAGCTGTCAGTGATTTCCAGTCCCGAGGAACTCCTCACTTCTTCTTGTCCTTTTAATCAGTTCAGCTTATCTTCAAAGCTCGCTGTAAGAGCCAGCAGGAGATGATGCAGAACTGACCTCACTTTAACTCTTTGCAGATGATATACTCCTGCTGCCGTGGAAAGTCCTAACTTTACAGCGGCGGTTCTTTAGGAACGTTTGGCTCTCATGAGGGAAGATCAACACTTACATAATCTTTGTGTTATCCTGTTTAATCGCCACCTCTGGCAGCCATGAGATATGACCCATCCAGATGTTGTGAGTCCAAAATGCCTTTAAGCGTTCTTATCATTTTTCCTCCAAGTATTTGTAATGATAATGGAAAAAAAAGCAAAGAGTCAGGTTTAGGCTATAAAGCAGCTCTGTTAAATCGAGGTCAGCATGTTAAGAGAAGTCTTTCAAACAGCCGATGGATAAAAACTGAGACCAGCAGTGTGTTGATAGCCATGACCTCATTTTCTCATTACCTGAGCCATTCAGAAGGACCTCTTATTGGCTAAATATGACATAAGTGCAATCCAAGCAAACAAAAACTCCCAAGTGAACATTTCACCCTCGACTTCACACGCTAATCTTGCCACACTACTTTCATAACGTACAGTCTTCGGCTTCCATGTGCCCAACGCTGTTTAGAACTGATATTAGCTGCAAATCACAGAGATCTGAACCAGATGTGGAGAAGCTGCTGCGAGGTCAGTGTCGGCCAGGGGTCAGGTCAACGTGGGAGCATGAAAACCACTCTCTCCCTCTCCTCTAAATAGCTGTAATACTGCCTGTTTCTCTGCAGGGTAAAAGCCTCTTGGGGAGAGAAGCTGAGATCTAACGACACAGATAAGGAGGTCACAGAGCGGCAGGGGATAATAGTTGGAAATCCTGGCGTTATGCACCGCTAAGATGAATTATTCTTTGGCACTCGTAGGTAGGAAGGGGAGGGGGGGTGCAAATTGGAAATAGTCCCTGCTGTCAAACTAAACTTTGTGATGTGTAGCGTGTGGTGGATTCAGCTCTAATGTTGTCTTTTCATGGTGTGAAATAAAGACATCTGACTGGAACATTTCTTATATAACGCAGGAGGTGGCTGAAGTGTAATCTCAGGACTGATATCTACTACTTGGAACATCCTCGACCAAAGGATTAGTGGACTAACACTCATACAATTTTTGTCGGCTAATCATTTTTGTTGATTTAATCGACAGATCTGTGAAGCTGAGTCTTAAAAAAAGAACCTTAGAGAAAGTCAGGAAAGGCCAAAAAGAGTAAAGACCTTTAGATCGATGACCGAGGGGGCATTCCTCTACATATCTTAGTTTCTCTCACACACTAAAACAGACACAAACAGTGACACAAGCACACATTTACTACACGGTCGCCGTGGGACCGTCGGCCTGCAGGCTGACGACAGCGGAGAGCGCCTGCATAAACAATCAACACTTCTAATTGAATTTTACAGGAAACAGCTGTGGGGTCAAAAAGGCAAACAAACTGCCCTAAAAAGATGAATGATTTTCACTTCTTCGGAATACTGGAGGATTTGGCACAGGATCAGTCATTTTTACATTTTCCCCAAATTAGAATGACAATCTTGCTCTGTGTAAAGAAGACGGGGTGAATATGATTTACAATGCAGTTTTATGAACATCAGTATCGTATCATGTGGGTTTCACCCCCCTATTTGTTTAATCACATTGTGTACATTCAAGCTGTTGGGAAAAAAATCGACTTTAACTTAAAATTAAGCATCTTTCCCCCCGTGTTGTCCATGTCAGATTTCTTATTCTGCACCCTTCACCCGTTTAGTGGTTTCTGCTGAAGACAGAAGCAACCTGAGACGTTAGAACAACTTATAGCTCACGGATGTGTGGAACAAGCTGCGAGGTGAATACAGGATACCTCAGAAAACTAAAGTGGACTAAAAAGGTTGCTTTAGAAATGTGCCAACAGTCTGGTCAAGGCCAAACAAGTGCTTAGTCACACTCAGAATAGGCTACTGGCTTCATGTGAACAACTGTCTTGTATTTTAACAGCTAGATTTACAGTGTATGACACACCCATGGGTCTATGAATAAGTCAGCCACTAAGATCATTATATTTTCTTTCTAATATAAATTTAAAAAGCTTCATTCTCTCTGATGCAACCATGGAAGGGTTTACAGCAAACTCTTTGTCTGAAGCGGAACAACCATGAAACCGTCCAAAGCTGTGTTTGTCTCGGAAACTCAGCAAATGTCTACTTTTTACCGTCACACATGAAATATTTTCAGCCTTTTTCAGGATATTTTGGGGAAAAGAAGGTGATGGTGTCTGCAGTGTAAAAGATAACATGACAGATGGAGAAGTGGCTTCTCTGCTCCTGCAGCAGCCAACACATAGCTTCAAGTCACTAGTGAAGCTGAACAGATGCCTGGCAAACTCTGCTTTTTCCATCCCAGCCCTGATTTCTCCACTCAGACGAGCCGGGAGTCATTGGCCAGACTGATAATCACCAAACACGAAGATTAACACACACACACACACACACACACCCTTCAGAACTCCACACACTCACATCTACTGTATGTCCATCTAAATGCTCAACTCCAGCTAGTTGGACCAAGACAAGTGATATTCGGATCCTCCATAAATTTGAGAATAGACTGGTCAGAATGCCGTCGTCGTGACAAATATTTCCATTAGTCAAAGGTTTGGCACTGGAATCAAAGGCGTTCCGATCCACCCCCACGTCTGGCCCCAGTGCTTGACAAAGTCCTCCCCCGGACCCAAGTCCCTTCTCCCTTCCACAACCTGCCCCCCGTCTGGTCTCGGCTCTCGGACCACCGCAGTGTCCCATTAGCAGCCTCCTGCCTCCTCCGCCTCCTCCTTTCCTGCAGCCGTCTAATTGTTAATCAGGGCGAGAACAATATTGGTGTGTTACGCCACAGCATGCGCCCACATTCCTGTCCAGTCATGCAGAAGGCTTTTGGCACATCCAAGTGCCACAATGTCTGGCCGTCTGGGCAAAGCACAGCGCTGCACGCTAGGTCAGGGGGGCCTGTGGAGAAGCCTGTTGGCAGGGCAGGTGTGTGCAGGGAAGACGGTGATGGTGATCGCTTGTATTTATTCAACCGGTAACCAGCGCCGCTCCTCATCACAAAGCCCTCTCCATTATCAATATGACTCATTTTCTTGGAAATTGAGAAGACGTGAAAGAACTTGAAACGATGTCGGTCTTGGCGTTTGAGTGGCCAGCAAGTAGAATCAGAATACTGTCTGTACACCACAATCACATGCATCAGAGCACTTACATGGGTTCTATTAGTTTTTATGTCAGTAACAGAATGGTGAAATAAACGGGTCCTTCTTGAACAATTGTCCTTTCACGTCAATAAGTGTTAGTTTCGCCTATTAGCTTTGTAGAAAGTTTAAGACACATTGATGGATAATCAAACAGTACTTTAAAGGAATAGTTCAACATGTATTCACTTCAGAGTGATACGACTCTGGTGTCTTTTCTGTAAATATAGATGCGGACATTGAACTAAGCACAAAGCCTGGAAACAGTTATGATGGCTCTTTAATGTAATATAATCCACCTGCCAGCAACTTTTAAGATGAATATTTAAAAACACTGATTATTGATTAAATCTGTACAAAACAATGTGTAAAAAACAATGTTGTGAGTCTGAGGTTGCCATGCAACCAGTCGACCCTCCAGGTCCCAAAATTAATTCAAACACTTTTCAACTTTTTTGGTTAATTTTCGACTCTTCTTGTCCCTGATGTTGAGCAACTTTTTGTCTCACAAATTTGAGTCACCGTCTTCCTTTTCCTTTGGGCGAGCAGATGTTTTTCTGTTTTTCAACCTCATCTTCTCCTGCACTAATTCTTGTCTTGCTCCCAGTCAGTTTGCAAATAACTGCTAAACGACTGTGCCGACACATCAAACATAGAAATTGGACTTGGCAGCGAACAACGTGCCTGGCCCTGGGCAAATGGCAGCGTTACAGTTTTCTTTATCCAATCCAAAGATGGAGCTCCAAAACTCTTCAACCCCCTTATCATCAGCTGCAGCTGACAATAACATCATCTGTTCTCATCGAGTGCAAAAACACACAGACAGTTTACCCCGATGCTGCCGAGCGTTTGGCTAATTCTGTCAATTCCTCACAATAAGCTGGAAAAGGAACATAAAAGCAAGAACGCAGCATTACCAGCCCCTCATCACAACCGAGCCAGCAGACTTCGTCTCACCATGTGGGCCATCTAAGGCCACCTCAGGGGGCGACTGTGCTTGAGCCACCCACTGCTCTGTTGTAATCGAATCATCCGAGTCACAGTGGATTCATGAATGGGTCGGACTTGACAGAGAAAAATTCCAACATCTGCATGCTTCAGAGGCCGCCCTGAACCTACTGCCAACTCCTAACATCGTGCTGGGAGAGACGGGGAAGTTCTCAAAACAAAAATCACCATGGGATAGTTGGCGAGATGCGTGTCCCAAATTCTCCAAGACTTCTCCTTCGGGGCCCGTGCAATTAGAAGAAATGACTTGTGGGTGTGAAATTATAGTCATCATACATTTTGCAACTTCCGGCATGGAGCTTGTAAATGCTTGTCCCTCTGCGTTTGCACTGGTGGCTCCAAATGTCTCGTTCTGGCTCCTCAATATCTAGATGGGTCGTATGCAGAGGACACATAGAGATTAAAAGGTGCTATATTCTCTATTTCCCCAACATGACGACGGCTGGGCCGGCCGCTTGCAGCTAGCAGTGCTGCAGCACTAACAGCAACGACGCCAAAAGTGCTGACATATGTATTAACAGTGTTTACCTGACGGGGAACAGAAGTGCAGAGCGGCTCACATGCACAAACATGCACTAATGTGTGTCAATATCTGTGCAGAATAGTTGTCATACCCAAGCCATGAATTACATTTTGGCAAAGAGGGTAATGTTGGGGATGTTTGTAGCTTGTGTGATGGTTTTACATAAAAGTGTCATGTAATTTAAGATGAGAAGAAGTTTGAGATTAAGAAGCTTTATGGTTGTTAAAATGATCTCATCTCATTCTGTTGTTCCAGCTCTTCATTGAAATTAAAACGATGTCTACATGGAGTAAAATATCCAAACCTATCATTTTAAAGTTGTCAATCAAATGAAAATCTGCTAGATGCCTTCTTTCATTCACTCACATATTTGGTGTCTTTTTGAAACCTGAGAAATTATAATAAAGTTCTGTTGCTTGAAGAGTGTTTAACTGTAGAGCAGGAGTTTGTAAGGACTGGCCAACTAAGGGGTGTGGGGCTGAAGAGCTTATGCCGATGCACTGCCTTGTGTAAACCTGGGGCTCATAATTCTTAACTGAGGAAAAAATACACAGATTCTTAGGATATGTGAGTTTAAACAGGTTTTCTCTAGGATTTATGTCCCATTGCACCTAAATGGAACAGAAAAGTGTTAGAAAATGAGAAGAAAGAAAAAAGGGAAAATGCAAATTATCTTGATTGCAAGAGTGCAACAGATTTGTTCCTGGATATTTGCATTATGATTTTATCTTTTCACGTCTCCATTCTCAAAAATAAACATCGATAACTTCACAACCTTTTTTTAAGGTTACTCCTTGGAAGAGCAGCGCTGTGATTCCGATGGGATTAACGATGGAGGGAGTGGAGATACGATCTCTCCTTGCCCCTGAGGGGAGTCCGGGCCCTCTGATCCCTCCGCAGCTGGGCAACTGTACAGCGAGAGGCTGCGGCCCGGAGCCAAAGATCACTGGAGGCCATCGGAGTCCAGCCCAATGGCAAGCTACAGAAGTCTCCCTTTAATACCCGCCCAAAGGTGGCGTGTCTCTCCTTTTTTTAGCAAAGCAAACAGGCCACAACAGGAAAATAAAATATTTGCCAGGCTAAATGATGGGCGAGCTGGGGACATACGCAGCAGCCCGGCTGAGGAGAACAGTTGGTGACTGTGGAGCCTCTTCTAAAAGGCCCAATGGCAGCATTGTGCCAGAGGCTGTCAGGAGGAGGGTGTGTGACGCTGGAATGCACAGGAATGTTATTTATTTTTGCAAACACCACCAAGTACCCCCTTACTAACACACGTGAGGGTGCCTTCACACACACACACACACAGAAGATTCCGATGCATATACACTGACTGGTCTGATGTGCTCTGATTGGGCCTGGCCAATGGGAAAGCCGGCAGCCCGGCCTCTCCTTACCTGTGGTAAGAACAACATCAGAGCTCTCAGCCTTGATGTGCTGCCATGCACTCAGTTCATAAAGACGTCAGCACAACCGGGAGACACAGCGGAGGCCCGAGATTAAGATCTGCTCAAACAGAACTTTGGCTTCTGCTTTGTTGTGAGAGGAGGGGCAATAAAAAAACAACTCAATGTGCCAATTCTTCTCCAGACGACATGAGAAATCATAATTGTTTTTTTTTTTTTTGCAAAAGATGAATTTTAGAGCTGGGCGAGGATCTGCGTGCAAAAGCTCGTGTCTAGACAGGAGCGTGCACTTTTTTTACGAGGAGGATCGCATCACCTCTTCAGCCTTTTGTCTGCCGATTCAGAAAGAATAAAAATGGAGAAAGCATTTGCTCAGCAGACAGTAACACGGCGGGTAAACTTCCCACCAGTGGTGGAGGCTGTGTGTCATCGGCCGGGCATTTAGAGCTGGTCTGAGTTCAGCGACAGCGGAAGTCAACTGGTTCTCAGGTTCACGTGAGGGGAAGGTACAAGCTTCCAGACTGGGTTAACCTGTCACTTAAATGAAGGTCTAAAAACACATAGTCACTGCTGTATGGAGTGTCCTGAAGTTGACCCCGACTGTGCTGTTGAGGGACGGATGCAGAAAGACAATTTCCTTTGCAGGAATAATCGTATCATTGTTGCAAATCACACATCGTATTATACGATCACACGATGAATGAAGTGGTTTTTAAAGCTCGAGTTCCACTCTTTTCATCTCCCGGTCCAAAATAATAGTCAGCATGAAAAAAAGGAGGCTGACACATGATACTACAAATACAAACCTGATGGCAAAAACACATCACTTGCTCCTCAGGGGACAAATGTGGCACACAAGAGTCTGAATCAGCAAATGACACTTTGTTCCCAGCTCTCCTGTTTTATCTCTCTGTTCCCACGCCTGGCGTTCAGCATCGTCCCCGGCCACTCAATTGACCTCATGGGAACCGTTGCTCTGGAAATTTGGACGAAGGCAGAGTGAGTGACCGAGATTTGTAAATAAAAATGCGCAGAGATGGAGAAATTGTGGCACATGTTGCAAAAATCACACCGAATCCATCGTCTGACTGCATGTTTAAGCAGATTTTTTGTATCCGTCATCTCACAAGCGTGCCGATAGCACCGTGGACGTGGGGTGAAGCGGAGAAAAGAGAAGAGAAAAAGCTGCCAAAAAAGAGGAAAAATCCACAAACATTTGCTCAAAGATAACAAGACACACAGAGAAGCCATAAAAACTAAAGCGCGGCCGAGGCAAGTGCACAGACATCTGTAGAGTCGACCTGCTGTGATCGGGCTTGATCTCTGCAACGACGTAACATCAACAACGGCGTTGTCTTTGACATGTGTGCACCTCACACTGTTGCACTTTACTGCTGTCAGGAGAGAAGCTTTAGGTCGACGTTATCAGCAGGCCACTATTATATATCACTATGAGGCATATGTATGTGCATATATGGCAAAAATTATGTATTATGTCTATTGTACAATTGTTATTGCTTAAGTTTGTACATGTTTTTGGTCTATATGTTTGTTTTTTATTATTTATCTGCAGAAAATGCAATTTCAGTTAGAAGGACGGCTCAACACGTTTAACCTCTCAGCTTTGAAATCAAATGTAAATGTAATTGTTCTACTGTAGAACCTCCTGCTGAATAGTAGTCAGATTACACAGCAATCCTCTTCTAGTTTGCTTTATGTGATATTATTGGCAAATATTTTGCATTAAAAAAACCTTAAATATTCAATATTGGAACCTGAAGGGAAAAAAAGTTTTGTAAAGAAGACATACTAGGCCTGCAGCTTCGTATTAGTGAGGTTCAGTTGTAACAAATACTGAATTGTACTGGAGCCCCATGAGCAACAGTGGTTTCTACTTGTGTGACCTTTCATCACTGCATCACGTTGCTGGGCAGCAGCAACAGCTGATGAAGAATACTGACCCCCCCTGCTTGCATGCAGACCCCCTACCTTCTGATAAGCCAGTTGGAGGTAGTTGTAGGGGATCCTCCGGTGGAAGTCCTGCACTACATCCTCGCTGACTTTGTGCAAAGACTGAGTGCCAATCTTGTCCTCGATGCACGCGTTCATACACGCCGCCCTGCGCAGCACCACGTCCGGGAAGCGCAGGTCCGAGAACGTCTGGTCGAAGGGATGCTGGTCCTGGCACCTCAGCCGGCACCGGACTTTGGTGCGCCGGACCTCTCTGTAGCTGCTGAGCGCTCCCTCCATGAAGCGCACCACACCGGCGTAGTCGCCGCTGTAGAAAGCCCGCACCGCATCGTCGTACAGGAGGTCGTACGGCTCCAGGACGGCGGCGGCGGCGGCGGGGGAGGATGACGACGAGGCGACGGCGAGCAGGACGACGGAGAAGATAACAGCCGGGGAAAAGTTCCCATCCATCCTCTGCTTCGGGTTCGGACCGGCGCGGAGCGGACCGTCGGGCGCAGCTAGGACCGGCGCAGACTCGTATTAGAGTCCATTTAGAAACAGGGAGAGGGGGAGCTGCTCGCGGAGATACTCGGGGCGGCTCCGGACCAGGGCGGAAATAATGTTGCTTTAGTCGGGGACACACATTTTGTGTTTTGACCCCCTCTCCCCGGCTCCGCTGACTCCGCCCCCCTCAGACGTGAATGGCCGGAGCACAATCACGGCGGCTCCTTGCAGACCGCCGGAGACCCGCAAGGGTCCTTCAGGGAGTCCGGTCTGGGTTAAACAGACAAAACGTGAATTAAACGTCATTTCACCACATGGTTTTATTATTTATTAATTAAAAACAACTCAAGGTGTTCATGGATAAATACGCGTCCGTCCCGCTGCAGACCTGAGGGGTCAGAGAGAAGGTGTGCGGGTTCCTCCAGGCTGGATGGAAGGACTACAAACATGCCTGAAAAAGAAACTTTCACTTATAAACACACGGCACCAAATACTAAAAAGAGATGTATTTTCCCCATAGACCCGACAGCAATAGATAACGATTTGATTACATCAATACAACTTTTTATTGAGATATTAATATAAACTGTGTTTGTTTTGTTTAAGTGTTATTTAAGTGTTGTGTTCTTTGTAACAGGGATTGCAGATGGAAAATACCCTTTTGTTTATTAACATGCACTGCAATTAAAGCAATAAAAGTTGGCTTACTTCTGGAAGTTTCTTTTGTTGGGAGGGTTCAGTCAGTCTTAAAGGAGGCTGTCGCCCTCTGGAGGCTGTTCCACTGAACAGCAGTTAAATCACCGGACTCTATTTAGGACAAACAGTAGAGGTGATTACTCAATAAATTCACAACAAATCGACATTTTGAGCATTAATAATAATAATAAAACCAATAATTGTTGAAGACAGGTAGTTCAGCCATTAATAACAATGAATGCACCAACATTCACTAGACACTGTACGGCTGTAGACAAATGTTATGTGGAAACAATCCCAGGTTTCTGTTTT